>NC_079900.1:26113838-26191918 GCF_024868665.1 Triplophysa rosa
AGATCGCAAGCCAGATAAATTGCGCACACAGGAAAACCCGCTGCATAGAAACCATTTTCTACTTTTGGACCTTTTTATAAATGTAGTGGTGTAAAAAGTATGATATTTGTCTTTCAAATGTAGTGAAGTTAAAGTACAAGTACTCAGAAAAAATAATACTCAAGTAAAGTACAGATACTCAAAAAGTGTACTTAAGTACAGTACTCAGGCAAATTTACTTCGTTACTGTCCACCACTGGTCACGTGTGTGTTGTGAAACGCTCTTACTTGTAAACAAACAGTAAACAGTGAACCACACGCCCATCAACAAGTTTTCTTCCTTCTGTTCGTCAAATGTATATTTCTGCAGGCCAATGTCTCTGTGACTGACAGGTAACGCGCATGCTGCTGTGACTGACGAACAGGTCGCGCGGGTGCGTGCATATGGCGGGCATTTATCATTGCTGGCAAACAATATGACACATTTGCAGTTTTGATTACATAGATGTAGATTCATATCCACTTCATCCAACGCTCTTTGTGTTCTGCGTGTTCTTAAATTTCGCGCTACGAGGAGTGAGTAATCCTGCTTCAGATGATTCAGATCGTGCTGCGAACTGAACAAATCATTTGAACTGATTCATTAGCCTATTCAAATGGTTTTACTCATTGTTCAATTAATGCTTTCAAAAGAATCGACTCAAAAGAATCGATCACTCGGGAATACGTAAAAAGAGACGACAACCTTGAAATAAACAACGCGTTTTAAAAAGCATATTTTAAAATGAAGGAACAAAGGAACGTCACGCAATGTAAGTTATGTAACGAAGTAAAAGTACAGATTTTCTATTAGAAATGTACTCAAGTAAGAGTAAAAGTACACACTTTTAATTTTACTTAAAAAGTACATGTTTTCCAAAATATTACTCAAGTAAATGTAACGAAGTAAATGTAGCGCGTTACTACCCACCTCTGCCTGTACCTTATTGTGCTTTGTGCTTACCTGTGTGCTTGTTTGCTGTTCTTGCCTGTTCCTGTTGTTGCTGTTTCATCGGTCTTAGTAAGTCTTCAGTTCAGTTTAGTTTAGTCCATGTCAAGTGTTTGTCAGTCTAGTGTTTAGTTAGTCTTCGTTCTGTGCTTGTTTATCATTTTCTTGTTCCTGTTTTTACCCCATCGCGGGTCTTTGTCTTGTGTTTTAAAAATAAAAAGTATTTTGTTAACCCCTTAATTCCTTGCTGCCTGCAATTGGGTTCTTCTCCTCCCTACCACACCCCCCGGTCGTGGCAGATCGTGACAGGATGGAAGCCCCAGCCCAGGAGGGATGGAGACCGTCTCGTTTCAACAGGTCAGGTCTGCCCTCAAAACTCTTCCAGTTATTTATAAAAACTATATCATTCTGCAGGCACCACTCAGACAACCAGCCATTTAGTGATGATCTGTTATAAATCTCATCACCACAATAAGCAGTGAGGGGATCAGAGAATATTACAGTGTCTGACATCATGCTTGCGAGCTCACACACCTCTTTAGTATTATCTTTTGTGATCTCTGATTGACGGAGTCATCATTTGTGCCGACGTGAATAACAATCTTACTGAATTTACGATTAGCCCTAGCCAGCACATTTAAATTTGAATTGATGTCAGGCACTCTGGCTCCTGGTAAACATTTGACTATGGTGGCTGGTGCCTCTATGTTAACGTTCTGAACAATAGAATCACAGATAACTAGGCTGATAACTACTTTCAGCAGGTTTCTCAGTCGGTGCGTCACTGTGCGGGGCAAACCTGTTCGAGACTGTAATCGGAATGGTTGAGTGATGTTTTGTCCCGTGACTACGCAGTCTCACAGTCATGAAGTTTCCCAGCTGCGGGGGATTTTCAACCAGAACTGAGCTGTGTGCGCTAACGTTGCTCGCATCCAAAGTGTTTCCTATGGTCCTTACACTCTTACTATCCTCAGATAAAGATTGGATGCGAAACTCTAATTCTAAGATCTTCTCTGTCAGCCTAACTATTTCCCTGCATTTATCGCATATAAAACCCTCGCAGCTGACAGAGAAGGCTAAGCTAAACATATGACATGAAGTGCAAGTAACAATAATAGGAATAGAAGCCATAACTCACCGGGTTTGAAGTGCAATTCCGACTTACCAAGGTTGCTCGATGAATCGTAGTATACTGTATACGCTTAAAAAGAGAAACAGTTAGCACACAAGACAAACTAGAGGCAAGATGATATTCCACAGTGTAAACATAAAGCAAGCTAACACGCTAATGCTATGCTAATGCTGTTAAGTTAACTATCAATTTTGGTTTAGAATCTTCAAGTAAATAACAAGAACAGAGTTATTGAGATATCAGGATACGTTAGCAACGACAGTGATAAGTAACAATAATAAAATACACTAATATTAAAACGAAGTACAAGTGCAGGGATACAAACAAACCACCAGCACCGATGCAGACAGGAAGGGGACTGCATGCAAGGGGAGTATGTAGATAGAAATAGCACATTCTAAGGTAATAATAAAATTATGCTTCATTGTGTAAGCTCTTTATACATATCTGAAGGCATAGCTATGTATATGATATTGCATTTCTATGAATAGATCATCCCACAAAATACACACTGGACCTTTAAGCATAGATGGGAGCTTTTGATTTTTAACCTAGCAGTAACCTAGTTACCTAGTAGTTCTATTGATTAATGTTTAAGAGTCCTTTTACACATTTATTTGACTAACCAATAACTGTCTATTATAACTGTTTATTAAAAAAAATCTTGTTCATTCTCTCCTTGCTTACTCAAGCTTAATCCTCCAAGTACAGGGGTCGGCAACCCGTGGCTCTTCTGCCCCCCTGCTGCGGCTCCCTGAAGTCTTTATAAGGCCCTGTATATGTCTGGTATCAAGATGTGTTTTGGTCGATCGGATCACAAGTGGACAAAAGAGGTACATACCCATTTACACCTGCTGCTGTAATCTGTCTATTTTGTCCACTTTTGATCACTTCCATCCTGATTTCTTCAAGAAATATCTGAAAAAGCATACACATATGTGTACTTGCTTTTTCAGAAGTTTCATTCGAATAGATGAAATAAGTGCTTGCAATGTACAGAAATGACAGAAAAAACATACAGAAAGCAGCGGTTTTATTCCTGCTTTGACAGATGTGAGAACACAGGCAGAGAAGCGGATACAAATGCAGTTAGATATTTAATTAAATAAACAAAGACAAACCAAGGTAATCCACAGAATGAAGGAGGCACAAAAACAAAGCATGACACAACGAGCATGAAACAAAGACCGACACCAAACAAAGGAAACACTAGGGCTATATACACTGGGATAACAAGGAAACAAGAAACACCTGGGGAAACTAATTAACAAGAAAAACTACAAAGGACTACAAACATGGCACACAACAGGAAGTGACAGAAAAGTTCACAAAGACAGGGGAAACACAGACTGGGATCGTGACAGATCCCCCCTCTAAGGGCGGATTCCAGACGCCCCAAAACAGTCCAGGAGGGCGGAGGAGCGGAGGCGGAACAGGGGGCGGGATGGAGGGCCAGGCCCATGAAGGGGAACAGGACATGGGCCGCGGAGCAGAGGCGGACCTGGGCCATGGTCAGGCGGCCAGGAAGGCACACAGGCGAGGGCTCTGGGAAGCACACAGGCAAAGGCTCTGGAAGTTCTGGAAGGCCGGACAGGACCGGCTCGAAGACCTCTGGAAGGTCGGACGGGACCGGCTGGAGGCTCGGGCGTGGAAGGCAGGGCTGGAAGCCCGAGCTTGGCAGCCATCTTTGCAGCGGGCGAAGGTGCGGCAGCACAGTGCACCGCCCAAACACACCCCAACGCCGGAGCCATCACCAGCAGAGCAGACTCCCCGAACAGGACCTCAGGTGCAGGCACCTCTCGGACCACCGGACTTGATACCGGACTGGACACCGGCTGCTGCACCGGACTGGTTCCTGGCTGGATCACCGGCTGCTGCAC
This sequence comes from Triplophysa rosa, assembly GCF_024868665.1. Lineage (NCBI taxonomy): Eukaryota > Metazoa > Chordata > Actinopteri > Cypriniformes > Nemacheilidae > Triplophysa > Triplophysa rosa. Next base: position 26,117,818 of record NC_079900.1, read on the forward strand.
CGGACTGGTTCCTGGCTGGATCACCGGCTTGGCAGCCATGACGGCTGGAGACTCTGGCTTGGCGGCCATGACTGCTGGAGACTGGCTTGGCGGCCATGACGGCTGGAGACTCTGGCATGGCGGCCATGATGGCTGGAGACTCTGGCTTGGTGGCCATGACGGCTGTAGACTCTGGCTTGGCGGCCATGACGGCTGGCGGCCATCTTGCGAGCGGGCTCTGGACTGGTGGCCATCTTGCGAGCGAGCTCTGGACTGGTGGCCATCTTGCGAGCGGGCTCTGGACTGGCGGCCATCTTGCGAGCGGGCTCTGGACTGGCGGCCATCTTGCGAGCGGACTCTGGACTGGCGATCGGAGCCTGAGGCCTACTGCCCCCTCCAAAAAAAAGTTCAGGGGCAGCCTCCTCCTCCACCTTGCCCACATTGAAGGGGGACCCGCTCAACGCCAGGGCCAGCTCTACAAAGTCCACAAATCTCCCTTGAGACTCAAACGGGGCAAGCTGTGATTGAATTGGTTCGTTTAAGCTTTTACGGTAAAACACCATGAGTGACTTATCTGGGTAGTGGGTTTGTGGAATGAGATCCAAAAAATCCTGGGTATGATTCTCAAGGGAGCGGGAGCCCTGTCGGAGCATAAGGAGGCACATCGCTGGGTGCCAAAACACTGCTGGATCGATATTGGTTGGTCTTTCTGTAACATCACAGGAACACAGGCAGAGAAGCGGATCCAAATGCAGTTAGATATTTAATTAAATAAACAAAGACAAAAACAAACCAAGGTAATCCACACAACGAAGGAGGCACAAAAACAAAGCATGACACAACGAGCATGAAACAAAGACCGACACCAAACAAAGGAGACACTAGGGCTATATACACTGGGATAACAAGGAAACAAGAAACACCTGGGGAAACTAATTAACAAGAAAAACTACAAAGGCTTACAAACATGGCACACAACAGGAAGTAACAGAAAAGTTCACAAAGACAGGGGAAACACGGACTGGGATCGTGACAACTGTTTGTGTGTGTTAGAAATGGAATGTTGAGAAAACATTCTGCTTGGTACGTTTTTCGTCTTTAAACCAAACCTTTAGGTCTTTAGCTGGCATAGTTTAAATCCTGTCTGGCTAGCGCGCTTCTCATAATGTTAACGCTTGATGTCCGTATGCAGAGACTAGGCGGTCTCTTGTGGCTGTTCATCAAACGCCGCAAAAACAAAAGACAAAACAAAAGTTAACAGAAAAAGGCTGAAGTCTAACTAAAGCAGCGCGTGCAACACCGCAACGCTACTTTTCTGTTGCAACACTCCCACTTCTTGCCAGGGACCAAAATTTATAAATTGTTAACATCTAAATACGATAAAAATTGCACTGTATGGGTAACAACTGGTTAACTACTACTTTACATGCATAACCTGTGTTATAGTAATTTAAAGGTTACATATATTTTTCGGCTCCAGACAAATTTTATTTGGTGGGAGATGGCCCAAAATTGATCTTTTGGTCGCAAAGGTTGCCGACCCCTGTCCTAATAGCATGGCCTTGTAAACTAACGGTACTGTTTAGCGTGTTGACAAAATGTTTATATGCTCTTCTACTTATAAGTCACTTTGGATAAAAGCGTATGCCATTTGAATAAACGTAAATGTAATGCAATGTGTTTTAAACTAAAACAGAATAAAAATGAGTAAAATCTGGTCCATCCTGCATCAGATGTTGACTCGCGGATGCATAATGTACACGTCTGGTGCGCAATAGATGTGAGTTGTAGATGCGACGCACAGTGCTACTTCTCGTCCAGTGCCTACTGCCGTTTTAAAGTTTCAAGTTATAATGAGCTGTTTGAGAAGTAGTAATTACCTTCCAAATTATATCATTTTAATCTAACTAATCATCGTAAATGTTGTATGAAGTTTTGACAGAAAAGTACTGGAAATACACAGGTCATACATAAAATTCTGTGGACATTTAAAAAATGAAGATATTTGACATTGACACCAGGAAAGGGCACAGGCCTATACAGAAATCTTTTATTCTTATCACATGTAGCTTTGTACACTGGTGGCATCCAGAATGATTTGGATCCACATTTTATTGTTCATAGCAGAGGGCTCTCTCAACTTAAATTTCAGTTTGTCAATTAATACGATAATAAGATATGTATACCCACCCCACAAAATCCCCCACAGAGACCCCCCCCCACACACACAAGACAAATCCCTAAGTGTCTCATCACCATCAATAATAAAGCATATATGTGAATCATCATGACAGAATAAAGCAAATGTGATTACTTTGAGACAGCTCATGAGAGCAGCTGCTGTGTCAGACACAACAGGAATGCCGGAGGAATGGGGAAGGACAGCATGTGTGTAAATCTGAGAATGATCGGGGGAGAAAAGGGGGTGGAGATTCACCAGGGATTGCGTGCGGACATCACATGTTTACCTGTAATATTGAGAAAGGGGGAGGAGATGAGTGAAGAAATGGCTGTGGTTTACAGGAGTGGGAGGAGAAACAGAGCCTCCAGCATGAGCTTCGCACGCAACTTAACAATACTACCTTTATGAAGAGACCATACACACACTTACACACACACACTACTGCAGGAAGATGTCCAGGGTTTCAAGTCAGTGAAATTTCAGTGGTAGTTTTATCTTGTAGTCTCTAATCTCAAAGCAGAGGTCACATAGTGCATCAAACCAGTGCACAAATTAATTTACAGTGTAATTTAGTGAAAATCACTTGAGTGGAAACATAAAAAAATAATCTTGATTGAAATATGAAGTTGTCTCTGTTTTCATAAATAAAAATGGCCATTTAAGTTGGAAAGTTGTTTCATCACTCAAAAAGAAAGGTTTCACATTAAAGCCAAGGCTGAGTTTTCACTAATGTAAATCATTTTGTTGCTGGGAAACATGTAAATATGTTGCTTCTGAAGAGCATTGAAAAAAGATAAATAACAACAATTAACACTAACTATTCAAATGTTAACATATTCCTCACTTTTAAAGTAGTGTGCTCATTTCTTAAGGGTCAATTGAAGGGGGCAGTTGGGGCAGTTGTGGCTTAATGGTTAGAGAGTCGGACTCATGACCAGAAGGTTGCCGGTTCGATTCCCAGGGCCGGCGGGTAACAACTGAGATGCCCTTGAGCAAGGCACCTTACCCCTACTTGCTCCCCGGGCGCTGCAGTGATAGCTGCCCACTGCTCCGGGGGTACGTGTGTTCACTACTCTCTGGATGGGTTAAATGCAGAGGTCACATTTCGTTGCCTTGTACATGTGCAATGACAATAAATTGAATCTAAATCTAAAAAAAAAAAGTGTCAGTATTGCCAGCAAGTATTAAGAAAAGTATATGCAAACTTTTTAACTGGGTTAATTTTCAAAATGTAGCTGTCCCTTGTCACACCTCTAAGTCCTTATGCACAAGTTACACAAAAATTGCATAAAATTGCATATCAAAATGTTAAAAATAAATGTTAGATCATTTGTGTATAATGTATGTATGGGGGTATGTAACTCAAATGACACCAGTTTTATAAAATGACGCAGCAATTCATGAAATACAATATATAAAGTAAAAAGACTAACATGTGGGTACAGATATTGGGACCAGTTCTGATTCCCTTTAAGGTCAGAAGACGACATTTACATATCAATATGTAAATACTGCATATTAACATATATTGAAGAGTCACATAACCAACCCTAACAACCAGTAGCGAACCGTGACGTTTGAGCCTTGGCCCTCTGCATACGCGCAACCCCTCACCCCCAACAAACACACTTAGATATTTTACCTTACTGTACTTTCCTATAGAAGTGCGCGTACATCATTATACCATAACACTTACCACGATACACTTACAATGCTACTCCAAACTTGAAACGCAACAAGCCAAACAGCACAGCAAGAGAGTTATCACCAAAATAACACGCAATACAAATACAAATCATTATTACACATATGCATTATGATTCTTCAGCGGAATAATGGACTGGGTTGCATACACAAGACAGACACTGCTCCCAGTCTGATCATAAAACCAACACAGACTAACACACACAATACCAGTTTGAAAAACGACACCTCATGAGAGTGCTGACTACACTAGCAGACAGTAAACAGAGATTCACCAGCGAATAAACTATGATTAACTCAACTCAACTTTATTTATATAGCGCTTTTACAATTTTCATTGTTACAAAGCAGCTGTACATGAGACATATTGACTATAAGCAAAACAATTAAAGTTGTACCTGTAAAAACAAGAAAAAGGTGAAAACACAAGACAGACATACCCACATACAAAAGACTCCACACACACAATATGCACACGTACTAACACACATAGACATAGACACACACGGACACGCAGACACACGGACGCGCGCACACACACACACACGTACACAGACAAGTGCGCACACACACACACGCGTACACAGACAAGTACGCACACACACAGACACGCACGCATGCACAGTGAGAGCACACATTTAAGATAAAGGAGAGAGAAGCACAGGTCAAATATAACAGACTATAAATTCCTATATTCAATATTAATTAAGTAAAACTTTAAAATTCTAATCTTAATATTAAACTGGTACAGTGAACTAAACATATGGAACTGACCGTAGTAAATTTACCATTTATCTGATCAAATGTCACTGTTATGCAGAATAACAGCATAGGCTGACCAAGACGGACCACAGACAAAATCACTCGTCTACACAACTGTTACACAACTGTGCACATCAGCAACAATAATGAAATGAGGCACGGCGGCCTAATTAATCATAAATAACTTACAATTCGATGATCAAATTACTTGATAAAGTCTTCTTCCTGTTGTTTTGAACAACTTTTATCAGCTTTTCGCTTTTTGCCGAGACTTGATAACAAAGTTCATCCACACGTTGTTTTGGATCCGCATTTCTTCTTCTTCTTTTGAAGTTTTATGGCAGTTGGCATACCAACTTCTGGTGCTTTTTCCACTTTACGAGACTGCTTGCGGACAATGGGGAAGATGGGGAAGATTGCCGTAAAGATAGCAAAAAATATAGCGCACCCATTTAGAAAGATGATATAATTGGTCAGTTTTACTGACACTAAAATGAATCTCTCTCATTGAATTATTTTTGTTCTGTCTAGCTGTAGCTTCATTGAAGGCCCCCCCTACGTAAACAAGTCTCCGATGTCTTGCAGCATGCGCAGGCTGCGCAGACAGCGTATGACATAACAGAACTGCGACTCCTCTGTGATCTTGTGATTACTTCTGTGAGACTTTGAAATCTGACGTGGATATAGTCTGCATCGATCCAGGAAGTCAAATATACATATCTAATAGGGAAAATTGACCGGCTTTTATCAAAAATAATATTTTAAAGTTTGTATTATTGTATATTATAGTTTAGGTCATCACAGAGGGCCTAGAGAGCCCTGAGGGTTCGTTACTGCTGACAACTGTTTTACACACAAAGATTGTCATTCTGTACAGAATGACAATTAAAAGAAGTAAGTTACCTGGATGCCTTAAAATATTTCGTTAATTCAACGCAAAATTGTTAAATTAATCAATGTTTCTAAGTTGAATTAACACATTTTTTAAGGCAGCTGGGTAACTTTTTAAAGTTAAAACAACAAATCATTTTTTCAGTGCAACATTCATCCGTTATGCTTATTTTCCACAGAGGCTCAGATGAATGACAATAACTACAAATAAAGCTTGTGTGCTGTCAGGGTGTGTAAGTGTGTACACACGTGTTCATGTGCATGAGAAGGGCTGGGTTGGACTCTCCTCTTCTACAGCAGAACAGTTTGTCACAATGGCAGTCATTGTTCAGAAGGCAGGCCTCTGCGTGCTTATACCCTCCCCTACCTGAGCAGCGAGACAGGTGTATCTCTGCTAGTCACGCATAGCCACAGTGCCAAATATCTAGCTTGATTCTCAGCATCCCACATGTTGCATCTTCAATTGCTCTGCATTTGGAGAAAAATGTCAAAGTACAAAATGTCAAATTTGTGAACCTACAGTCAATCTTAGTGAAAACAGACAGATTTAAAGAAACATAGCCGCGGGAACGTATTTTGAGTAAAGGGTGCTGTATTTATTTTTGGCCAGGGCTGAAGCAAGATTTGATTTTTACTGTCGGGTTGCGCATAATTTATATAATCCCTGCAAATCTAGTTTTAGTAATGCAGGAAATTTCTGCATCGTTTGTATTTGCATGATCTCCGATCAAATAATTAAATAAACCCACTGACGCAAACAAAATGAAATCAAAATGCGAAAAGGTCTGTCTTTATTCTAGAATTTAATTAAGATATGGCCCAGATAACAACGAAAACATGAGAACCACATGTGTTTAAGACATGGCACACAGTGGGAAACATCAACTCAACCAGGATGCAATCAAATGCATCCTGGAGTCCACACAGCACCGTTCTCTTCTTTCCTCATAACTTTCCATGTTTAGGTAAGTGATGTTTTGACATTTTAAAATTATTTTATTGAAATATGTAGCATTTTGTGTCAGTGTTGCAATGTGATTAAGGATTTTGTAAATTGTTTCATTGATAAAGCTGTTAAGTTCGCAAAACAAATCTGGTGTTTCCTCAGCGATAATGGTTTAATGATGAAATAATGCTCATTAGAAAAATCAGTCTAAAAATGGACTCTCCAGATCAACAGATCTGATGGACAGATCAAACTAGGCTCAAATTTAATACATATTTTTACAGTAACGTTTTTTTTACTTCTAATTGTTGTTTAAATTCTTATGTGAAGGCCTTACCAACAAAATCAGTGTTTAAATGAAGCATGCAGTTATATAAAAGATGTCTAATGTCAGTATATACTTTTCCCAACAGATTTCCCTTCAAATGATCCCCACAGACATTGGGAATAACCCCAGAAAGAGAACTGTTAAAGGAGTAAAGGATGTTTATTTTTAATCACGTTATTGGTGATGTAACTAGTAAATTTACTCTTAGAATGTTATTTTACTCTTCACATATTTTAGTGAACAGAAATGCAAGATAGACTCTTTGAATGTTACAAATGATTAAAAAAACGGATTACAAATGAATACAGAGTACCTGTAGAGTACATGTAACATGACAAATGCAAATGATTTTGAATACCTTTGTGTAGTTGTGTGTAGTTGGGCTTTTGCATAATCTGTAATAAAAAATATATTTTGAGAATCAGTGAATGTGTTTATTGAGTATTTTAAATTTAAAAATGTTGTGGTGTAAATATGGTTAAATTCTGGGAGAATTCTGGCTTTTGGTCTATCAGCCACATGTGGCCCACATAAGGGCCGTCAGTCCTTAACTGAACTCAGCCAAACAAGGATGACACATGAGGTCCACATATGGGCCACATCATTCTTTATTATATGGCTCACTTTTGGTGGAATTATGGCACAGATCTAGTTGAGTGGTGGCCAAGAAGATGTGGACCAGATCTGGGCCGGGCAACAATTTCTTAAGTGGGTCACAGGTCAGCAGTTTATTTGGGCCAGATCTGCACCACAGGAAATTTGTTGACTGGGGTGTTTCTAACGGTCAGTGTGGTCTGTCTCGCGCTGCGCACTCGCACTGATCTCATCACACACCATGACCGGAATTTACCAAAGTGAGCCAAAGAGCTTATTTACTGAACAACATTCAAAGGCCACATGTTTTTCAAGCAATACAGCCAGTGCTGGTGCGCAATGTCTGTGACGCAATTGTGGACGCGATGCGGTGCGATCAAGATGCAGCATACAAAACAAAAACAAATAAATGTTATATGTACGCCTTTAGTCAAAGCACAATCTGCTGTACGAAACTACACTGACCAAAATTATAAACGCAACACTTTTGTTTTTGCCCCCATTTTTCATGAGCTGAACTCAAAGATCTAAGACTTTTTCTATGTACACAAAAGGCCTATTTCTCTCAAATATTGTTCACAAATCTGTCTAAATCTGTGTTAGTGAGCACTTCTCTTTTGCCGAGATAATCCATCCAGATTGGATGGATTAGAGAAGATGCTGATTAGACAGCATGATTATTGCACAGGTGTGCCTTAGGCTGGCCACAATAAAAGGCCACTCTAATGGCCTCTTTACACAGAAAATGCGGCACAGAAACCGACATAAATGTGTATTTACACAGACCGTTAATGCGGCTCTAAAGCGGCATACATGCATTTACACAGGAATTAAAATTATGCGAAATAATGCTTAACACAACCACAAAGGCACTGTTCTTACAATATGCTATAAAATAATGCCCTAAATTAAACGATATGAACTAAAAAAAAATACTGACACTAATAATAACATTGCATATTTAGGGTAAAAACAATATTAGGCTGTAAATGCAACATTTTAAATGAATTGAAAGACGCCAAATGAACCGCACATTGAAAGACGCCAACATTTGTTTTAAAGAGCCAGAAAGTCACTGTCGACCAGGTAAATGAACAGTTCCGGTGTTACAGTAAATGTTACCAGATCATTGTCGTGGTCCCATTGAGCATGTTTGGGATGCTCTGGATCGGCGTATATGGCAGCGTGTTCCAGTTCCTGCCAATATCCAGCAACTTCGCACAGCCATTGAAGAGGAGTGGACCAACATTCCTTAGGCCACAATCAACAACCTGATCAACTCTATGCGAAAGAGATGTGTTGCACTGGATGAGGCAAATGGTGGTCACACCAGATACTGACTGGTTTTCGGACCCCCCAGACCCCACAATACAGTAAAACTGCACATTTTGGAGTGGCCTTTTATTGTGGCCAGCCTAAGGCACACCTGTGCATAATTTTGAGTTCAGCTCAAAAATTCGGAAACCCCGGACCCCCCAATACAGTAAATCTGCACATTTTGGAGTGGCCTTTTATTGTGGCCAGCCTAAGGCACACCTGTGCAATAATCATGCTGTCTAATCAGCATCTTGATATGCACACCTGTGAGGTGGATGGATTATCTCGGCAAAGGAAAAGTGCTCACTAACACAGATTTAGACCGATTTGTGAACATTTTTTTAGAGAAATAGGCCTTTTGTGTACATGAGTTCAGCTCATGAAAAATGGGGGCAAAAACAAAAGTATTACGTTTATAATATTGGTCAGTGTACAAGCTGCGTGGCTGCAGCTTAACATCAACCTGTAATAAACCATGGGCAAACCATTCATGTGATTAAACACAACTGCACATTGCACGGCGACAGCACATAGAAATCAACCCGTACACAGACTAACTGTAGACCTTTCAGCCACAATCTAAAATAAAAAATATATATAATTGTATTACTGCTGGCCTGCATGCAAAACTCCAAACGTGGCCTTTCTCTTTCAGGGTTGATGCTGATTAAGTCCCGCATGAGGGCATTAATGTCGAAACTGTCAAGTACAAAAGTCTGAATTCGTTTTTGCGCCCCACCAATATGTGATTGGAATAGAGAAAGTGTAAGAACAACTTCATTTAAAACGATGACTCCAGTGGCGTAAAGTGAAAGTGACCTATTAGTCAGATATGGTGACCCATACCCAAAATGTGACCTCTCCATTTAACCCATCCAGAGAGTAGTGAACACACACACAGCAAGTGGTGAACACACGTACACCCGGAGCAGTGGGAAGCTATCACTGCAGCACCCAGGTAGCAAGTAGCTCAAGGCACCTCAGTCGTTACCCACCGGCCCTGGGAATCAAACCGGCAACCTTCTGGTCACGAGTCCGACTCTATAACCATTAGGCCACGACTGCCCGTAAGGTGTAAAGTCTGTAGCATGACACAGGAGGCCGGTGTTCTAATCCAACTCTCGCATTTGTTTTCAATAAAATTGATTAAAGACTTAAAATTAATTTTTATTCATAAGGTTTAGGGTAAATTTAGGGGTGTAGGGCTTTAATATCTCAATAAGTTGCCATCATTTTAATATTTTTTATAAATATAATGATTTACACACTGTTATTATTGCATAATGTTTAATTCACAACAATACTGAGGTAAAAATAGTAACGTTATCTGCCACTATTTATAAGTATCAATAGCATCTAACTACTATTTCTACTTAATCCAAAGAAAATACAGCTATTTTTGGTTAGAGTAAACAGCATTGCCGCCTTGGGCAGGCTCTTTGTAACACTACTCTGTGTAAATAGACACTCCTTAAATGAAAATGTTTCATCAAAAATAAATATAATACATTTTATTAATGTGTCTATTCACTAATATCCATGGAAAACATTAATAACGTTACTGTTACAATGACACCACAAGTGTCTCATGATGTCACGGCGTTAGTGAAGGTCAAGTGTCACGAGCGGTCTTGTCCAAATGGCGCAAAAACGATTTTCAGAATTTACTTCAGCAGCGTCAACCCAGAAAGGAAGGCCACTTTCAGAGTTTTGCATGCAGGCCAGCAGTCATGTACGACAGTTATTTCTTGATTTGAGATTGTGGGTAGGTCTACAAGCAGAATATGGAACGTTACGGGTTGATTTCTGTGCTATCGCCGTGCAGCACGCAGTTGTGTTTGATTGCATGACTGGTTTGCCCATGGTTTTTGTTTGGGTGGATAAGCTGCCACCGCGCAGCTAACGTTAGTTCCCTTTCGTATATGCCTATAGCCAAAGCACAATCTGCTGTACGAAAACGTCTCAGTTACTATCGTAACCTCGGTTCCCTGAGAAGCGGGATCAATTGTCGCAAGACATGCAACAGTATGCAAATACTGACGAATCCCTGGCAGTATTATATCTTCACCACAAAATTTCAAATGCTATTAGATTATTAATGATAATCTTAAACTATAATTTATTTTATTATTAAGTTTATTTATTTTATTTAGCCTTGTTGTGCAAGCTCTCTGGAGCTTGTGCAGAGGCAGCAGCTTTTGCCAGAGGGGAACTGGAATCTCCTGGTTGTGCCTGGGTTCTCCTGAGGTTTTTTTTCTCGATTAGAGTTTTGGGTTCCTCGCCACCGTTTGCATGCTGTTTTTGCACTATCTGCCTGGCCGGGGGGGCTGCTTTAGAATTTTAAAGTTTTACTTAATTAATATTGCATATAGGAATTTATAGTCTGTTATATTTGACCTGTGCTTCTCTCTCCTTTATCCTAAATGTGTGCTCTCACTGAGCGTGTGTGTGTGTGTGTGTGTGTGTGTGTGTGTGTGTGTGTGTGTGTTGTGTGTGTGTGCGTGCGCGTCTGTGTGTGTGTGTGTGTCTCTATGTCTATGTGTGTTAGTACGTGTGCATATTGTGTGTGTGGAGTGTTTTGTATGTGGGTATGTCTGTCTTCTGTGTTTTCAACCTTTTCTTGTTTTTGCAGGTACAACTTTAATTATTTTGCTTATAGTCAATATGTCTCATGTACAGCTGCTTTGTAACAATGAAAATTGTAAAAGCGCTATATAAATAAAGTTGAGTTGAGAGAGTTGAGTTGAGTTGAGTATAAATACGGTGCATAGCTACAATACCTCAGAATCTTCTCTTGACATCGTTGAAGACGCAAGTGGAGACTTCTTCACCGCATCCGATGGCTGCCTTCTGTCGTCTTTGTGCGGGCCCCGTTGCCTGCCTGGGCCTGGCTCATGCTGAGGCTGCCTTCTGTGAGCCCGATTGCTCGCACAGTGCACTGTGTGGAATGCCGGAGCGTGTCTTGAGGATTCACAGAAACATCGCTCATGGACTCTTCGGGTCAAGGCTCACTGCTGCCTGCGAGCCGCTTGTGGGCCCTGTAATGCTGTCCTCTGCCGTCGCCTCATTCCCCAGTCCCCTTTGTTGGGGGACATCCTCCTACATCCGCCTGTTGGGGGGCATCCCCCGCCTACTGTCGCGAACCTACTTGTTTCCTTCGGCATCGAGGAGGATGATGACTCCATGTACATCTCGGACAAAGACTGGGCGGAGTCAGTGCGGGATCGCCCGACTCGGAGAGCACCCCTGACCTCCACGAGGAGTTCGTGAGGTTCCTCGAGAAGGCCATTAAGAAGCTCAACCTCAACTGGAGCTCTCTTCATAGAACCGGTGTTCTGTCTATTTATGCTACCCATCGATGTCCACGAGCACGTGGTGAATTCATGGTCTGCCCCTCAGTTGGCGCGGGTTCACGCTCCTACGCAGGCCATGTTCGCCCACGTGGACAAGGCCTGCTCACTTCGTCGCCAAGGCTTACGCCTCCACTGGGAAAGCGACTTCCACTCTCCACTCGATGGCGGTGCTGCTGGTTTTCCACGCTAAGATCCTGCAGTCGCTGGATAGCCTTGGGTATATGCTGTGGGTATATGCTGTGTAACACAGCCATTTTTCACACAATGAACACACCCTCTCTTAGGTTTTGCCTTGTATATATGCCGTGTAATTCATCAGTTTCTCGCACTATGGGCCATTTCTCATACACAAGCAGACCCCGTGCTTAATTTTCACACGTGAGTAGGCCCCCATTGTAAAGGCGGTATGTCCTGTCAGCACATGTTGTGATTATTCTTTCACATGGGCATCATAAATGGTGACAAGCCTTTTGACACACGTGCACTGTAAAGTTGTGAGGCGCCCCTGTAGGACGGTGGTTAGGGCCGCTCATTTCCACATGGGGGATCCAGGTTCGATTCCCGTTGCAACCATCACTTCCGGTGTCCAAAGTACACCGTAATGTCTAATTTATGTGTGCACTTTATCTAATGCCTGTTTAAATCCTTTAGCCATAGCTAAAGTGTGCAGGCTTTCCATTAGGTGGCTTGCGATACTGCCACGGAAGCAACGCTGCCCATATGACTGTGTTTGCGTGTGCTTTTGCACAGACATCCAACCCGGAGCTCGTTGTTACTTATGCACGCTGCTGTATCTCTCGTGTCCCAGCCTCATATCGGGCTCCAGGAGACAGCGGTGTATGGCCAAAAAGCACACCTATGGAGGGTGGTGCTGGTTTGGTGCTGTTCAAATTGAATATGCACAGCCTTACTACCTAGCGTCATGGCCTCCAGCTCCAGGCACTAGATGGCGGTGTCCTGTTGTATGCTTGATTCACTTTGGGTTTTCAGTGCTCCTGTATATGCAGCCCTAAGCCCCCTGTATCGAGCAGCGGATCTGTGTAGCCTAAGCTTCCCGCAAGTATGACAACTGGTAGAGCCGTGTTATTATGAATTTACAATGCCCCGGTCACTCGGTACTGCTCCCTATTATACGTTGGTTCGAATGCCGAGGTAGATTTGCACTGCTAAAGAATGTGGTCGACTACCCCCGCTTCAACGGTGTGATCTCAGTTACAGTTGACATAAAGAGCCGGTTCTGGGAGCGGACATTCACAAGAGTCAGACGTGGTTCTGCCGTCCAGAGTTACGGCTTTACCATGTTTTCTCGTCCCAAGTCGAATGATAGTCACTGTCCTGTTCGGACCTGACCCATCATTGCACGCTTCCTATTACTAATAAATAGATCCTTGCTTGTTGCATTCTATCGTATGTATGTCACATCCAGCCAGCCCCTTATAGCAGGTGCTTTCGGTGGTTCTCAGATCGGCATATGGGTTATTGTACCCCTAACTGAGACATATATGTGTTTTAATCCAGACAACCCCTCGTCGTGGGCGTTTTCTGTGATTAATGTGGTCATTCTGAATATGTATTGATTCAGAGAGAGAATGTCTTCTGTGTCATTGTTATTTTGACAGGTGGTGGGATTTGGCGGCGGTTTGCTACATAGTTGGTACCACGTGTTTGCCGTTGCTCTGTGTACTGCTTGAGGACAGCTAGATACTGAGCTGGCCGCACCGGTCTCTACTCTTTAGTGCCTCGACTGAGCACCGCTCGCTTTCTATGCTTCAACCGTTTTCCTCATACGAGCTTAACCTTTGCATAAGGTGTCTACCTTGTATGAGTGGTCGTGTGTTGTACTGCCTGTTGGACAGATGTTTCTTTGTGTGCACGGTTTGATTGATGCCCTTATCAGGTGTGCCATTTTAGCGCTGGTCAATTGCCGTTAGCTTTATTTTGAGCTCTCTTACTTTGCTGTCGATCGGCCCATTAGTGAGATGTGCCAAACAGCCGAGAGTGCAGCTTATTGCTGTGGGGAGCATAAAGCGTTTTGTTTTCAAGTGTGTAATCATATGGTCACACTCACTCTTGACTCGGTCTCGGTACGAGCTCATCTGTGAAGGTTCACGTGGGTGACTAATGTCTGCTCACGACGGTGGAAAATGCGCTATGCGTTTATTCTTGTAGGATATGCAGTGATAACAGTGAATGCAGCGATACAGTGATAACAGTCGGTGCCTTGCCCCGTATCCGATATTTTACGCTTCCTGCAGCACAGGCTGGATAACAGCGGCCTCCCGTCCACGCTGGAAGTTTGTGTGGCTGCTATTGCCTCGTTCGTTCCCCAGTTGATGGGCAATCGATTGACAGGAACACGCTGGTGTTCAGATTTCTAAGGGGAGCGAGGAGTCTGTTTCCCCCGTGATCTCCTTCAGTGCCGCCATGGGACTAGCATCGGTACTGAAGGCTCTCTCTTCTCCCACGTTCGAGCATTTGGACGTTTTCCTTCTCGCTCTTGCTTCGGCTATGCGCATAAGGAATTTACAAGCGCTCTCAGTCGGAGCTGATGGCATTCATTTGGAGCCGGCGACTGTATGTTCCAAAGTCTCTGTCTACCCCGTTTAGAGCGCAGGTCATTTCCTTTATCTTCTGAGCAGTCGGCATTGCATGATGCTGATGCTCAGAGAGCGGTCTGCCCGGTAAGGGCTGTGCGGGCTCACATTGATCGTACGGCCGGGTTTCGGCAGTCTGACCAGCTCTTCGTTTGCTATGGTGGGGGAGACTAAAGGATGGGCTGTCTCTAAACAGAGGCTCTCTCACTGGGTGGTGGACGCTATTACCTTGGCGTATGAGAGTTAGGGACAGGACTGCCCTTTCAGTATCAGAGCTCATTCGACTAGGACTATCGCCTCTTCGTGGGCCTGGTCTAAGGGCACATCTATTCAGGACATATGCTGTGCGGCTGGCTGGTCTGCGCAGAATACTTCCGCCAGGTTCTACAGATGGGACGTGTCCTCTTTGGCGTCTCAAGGCCCCTCGGTGAGTGCTGTTCACTCTTTTTTTCTCCTAGCTGCTGATCGTTTATGCTGCACAGTTGTTACCGCATTGCTGTTGCTTTGGTGTACTTTTATGTTCACTGTTATGTCCACCCGGGATTCCATGCTGGCTCTTACTGTTTTGGGGCAGACACCTTTCTTTTCACCTTTCAGACACGCATGCTCATTTCTTTGGCTTGGATATGCATGAACCCGAACTGGCAGTTTATTGGTCTGTCTCAGCCAACCAGCTGTGAGCGCTCAGGGCGACTTCGCGGTTGGTTGAATCGGTGTGCATGACCCCGTGCTTGGTGTGTTTTAACCCAGTTGGTCGGGCTGATTTTGCTACTCTCCCGGTGGAATTGTATATCATTCCTATATGCGGAGCTTCCGCAATGTTGAGAGACCGCTCATGCTGAGATAAGACGCCCTGAGAAGCGGGAACGAGACATTGCGTAGTCCGCTGTGTTCGACGCTCATCAGCCGTGCAGGGGTTTTCTCATAGATTCTGAGGTATTGTCTCTATGCACCATATTTATACTGCCAGGGGTTCGTCAGTATTTGCATACTGTTGCATGTCTTGCGACAATTGGCCAGTTTTTTACTGGCATTATCCAATAAGACTTCAGGAAAGTGGAAAAGGGAAGAGTTCCCATATGCGGGGCTTCCGCAATGTCTCGTTCCCGCTTCTCAGGGAACCGAGGTTACGATAGTAACCGAGACGTTTTCGTACAGCAGATTGTGCTTTGACTATAGGCATACATATAACAAGTGTTTATGTGTTTGTTTTATGCTGTATCCTATTATCACATTGGATTTTTCTTGACAGCAACTCATTTTTGCCTCCATTATTTGCCTCCACAGTCATAACTTCTGACCTGGCAAAAAAATCATGCACCCCCTGCTCAAAATACGTTCCCGCAGCTATACGTGCATAACAAGGATTTGATCATAGAGTATGCATGCACAAATATGCACGGCAATGTACATATTTTTAACAATGGTCTGACGTGGAAAAATGCTTAGTGCTACGTCAGGGTCTGAGCAGACGTAGCACTCCGAGTGCTGCAGGTTTTTGGAAATATAAGCCGTTCTTGATGCTTGTATAGGATTTGGAGTCGAAATTTTGGACGTTGACGTGTTCTTTTGTATATACATCGTTAAAAGGTGGAGATGTAAAACTGTTTAGCTGCTGCAATTTCATTTACGCATTTGGCAGAAACTTTTATCCAAAGCGACTTACTCTGCATTATTATTTGTTTCTAAGTATGTGCAATACCCTGGGATCGAACCCACAACCTTGGCGTTGTAAATGCCATGCTCTTACCACTGAGCTACAGGAAAGCTATTTTTAAATTTCAAGATCATTTATAGATTTCACATCTGAAAGAGAGGTGTACACACATTTTCTGTGCATACGTTCGTTCTTTAAGTCACATGTATGCACTTTGAGAAATTATCGTAAAATCAACCAATTTAGGATGGTTTCTAGGCAATATTTTATAAATGAGACCCCTGGTCAAGCTGGTAGACCAGCATAGTCAAGCTGGTGGACCAGCATAGTTATGCTGTGTGTGGAGCTGGTGAAGCTGGTTTGACTGTAATTAGGCCAATTGCGTGTATGCAAGCAGCAGCGTTGTGGAGCCAAGCATTGTTTTTGCCTGTGTATTTCTACATTTAACACATTACTGTGAAAGTAAAACAATATTGGGTTAGAACAAATAAAATACTGTGATATGTAAATATGCCTTTGGACATGTTTGCTTCCTCTTTTAAAAGTACAACTGAAAAGTTTAACTGTTTCAGATACAGAAAAAAAAGTTTTTTCCTACCATAGTAGTCAATGGGGTCCAAGAACTGTTTGGTTACAAGCATTCTTTCATGTATCTTTCTCTGCGTTCAGATTGTGTTCTCTGTGCTTTTCTTCAAATTTGAAACAATTTGAAGGTGAGTAAATGATGACAGAATGTTTATTTATTTATCAACGTTACCTGTGGTTTTGAGTAACAAAAAATAAAATAAACTGTTAAAACATGAATCGTAGTTGACTCGTACGACACAATAATATACATCAGGGCCTGTATGTATAAAACTTCTCAAAAATTCTCTTAAGAGTAGTCTTAAACTTTAAAAAATTCTTAGTAAGAAGTAGGACTTTTTAAGAGTATGAGACTTTATAAAGAAGCTAAAAGCAACTTTCAGTAAAGGTTAAGACTGATTTTTAAGTACTGACTAAAGTGATGTAAATTAAGGACTACAATGATTTAAACACAAAATGGCCGCCCTTGATCTCTGAATCAGCCAATAGGGAGCCTGTAAGGGTGAAGTCACAGCAGCATGGTACCATTTATTCATGACTGAATTAAGACTACTTAATTCAGACATTACATTAATATTTTTATTACTTTATATATACAGCTGCAATCCTTAATTTATTTGGGTAAAATAAATCAATATTTAGTTATTGGTACATATAAGTACATAAAAATCAGTGTTGAAAACTGTCTGCCTACCTTCCCCTGATTTAAAACGCTAAGCGTATAATAGTGATTGATATATTGAGCTGTATGATTTTGTGGGAAATCTTCAACCCATATGAAGATAAATATATAAAGCAACCTGCAATTTCATTTTCAAACAGAGATGGCGATGGAGATGCAAAAGTAAAAAATTGCAGTTTCAAAAAAGTATTTTGCATTATTCGCAAAAATATAACAAATATGTATCCATTTTGGCTTGGTTACATACACTGTTAATTGAGTTTTAACAGTTAATTTAAATAATTAAGCTGCTGAGTCAAATCCTATTACACAAAGCTTTATAGGCTATATAAAGAAAAGACCAAAGCTGCAACTCCTTAAAAAATTGATACATTTTTAAATATTATTATATTATCTCATTAACTCCCTGTCATCATATCATTCCAACACATTGTTTCTTTGTTGTGAAGTCCAACGTCTCTGCCATGTAGTGCCATCTTGTTACTCTTCAACAGACCGCTTCAGCTCTCAAATAATTTTGGAGCTGAGATCTCATCTTAACACTTATGAACCTTTTTAAGTGTAAGAATAAGAGTAAAATGACGTCGTTCTTAGAATTTTGACACACTTGAGAGTAAAATGTTGTTCTGAGTGGCTTTATACATATGGGCCCAGGAGTATGGCTGTTTTTCAATTTCAAGAACGCAAAGAACAGACTTGTGTTCTGGTGGAGACCAGTCTTGTGCAACTCATTCTCACTCCCTACTTGTCACACATTGACGTTCGGTCAGCGACCTTCTGTGTCGCCTTTTAACACATAGGGTACCCCTTTGGTGTTGTTTTTCGACAAGCGGGGTATTCCGTTGCTTTAGGTCATTATACACTCCAGAGCGAGACTGGTTGAATTCATTGCATTTGTAAAAATATAATTGGTTTCATAAATATTTATAGTTTCAAAGATATTTGTAGCACCTAACCCCACCCTTAACCTAACCACTTCAATTCTTACAAGGTAAATTCTGAATCCAATGCACAGCCAGATGGCCCTTTATTCTCCAGCAAATGAGGGTACTTAGTATCTGATCCCTATTTCTCCTTAAATTAACTGATAAATTTGAATTACCTCAGCTTTTCCACTATCAGATAAAATTAGCCTATTATTGTATATTATTGTATACTACAACAGGTATATTGCAATGTCTATGAATCCCTCCCATCTTTCTTATCATACTCGACAAATCATTAATTTCAATATCTTCCCCAATACTATTGCAAAACTCCATCCAATAGTTTCTTTTAGATGTCCGAATTACTCTTCTTACTTTTGCCTGTTCCCATTTATAAACTAGATCATTAAAGTTAAGTGATCTATATCCACTTCTACTCCGCGTGTTCCACTTCTACTCCGCGTGTTTCTCTGCACAGAGCCCAGGATTCGAGAACACGGTCAGCCCAAATGAACTTCACTCCTGCACCGGCACACCCACGGTGAAAGGCGCGAGCCAGGACTGGAGCGATGACCCAACCGCCGCCACTGGTCTTCGAGATCCCGACCAGGAACCGCTTTGCCGCCCTCTGCGAGAAGGAATGCAACGCTGTGGTCATCGGAGACTCAATCGTCCGGAACGTACGCGCTTCCTCCTCTAAAGGTAAGGTGCGCACTCATTGTTTTCCTGGCGCCCGTGTTCTTGATGTCTCTGCGCAGGTACCTGCGATCCTGAAGGACGATGCTAACGTCGGAGCTGTCGTGCTGCACGCGGGGGTGAATGACGTCAGGATGAGGCAGTCGGAGATCCTGAAGAGGGACTTCAGGAGTCTGATCGAGACGGTACGCAACGCATCGCCCACGGCGAGGATCATCGTATCAGGGTCCTACCTACCGACGAGGGAATGAAAAGTTCAGTAGACTATTTGCTCTAAATAAATGGTTGATGTCATGGTGTATTGAACAGAAGCTGCTCTTTGTTGATAATTTTGATCTGTTCTGGGAGCGACCTAGGCTCTTCCGCCCTGACGGCCTGCACCCCAGCAGCATCGGAGCGGTTCTTCTGTCTGACAACATCTCAAAGACGCTACGCACCGCTTGACTACGTCTCCCAGCGGTAAGTCAAAACTTCAACCATAGTCTGTGTTCCTCCCACTCATCTGTTAGAAATGTTACTGCTTCCAAATGCATAGAGACTGTGTCTGTCCCCCGAATAATACTACAAAATAACAAAATAGCCAAATCTCAGAGAAAAAATCTAATCGTGATTAAACCTGAGGACAATGTAATAAACGACCAAAACAAACTCAAAAAGTTCGGCCTACTTAATATTAGATCACTAAATTCAAAAGCAGTTATTGTAAATGAAATGATCACAGACAACAGTTTTGATATACTTTGCCTTACCGAAACCTGGCTTAAACCAAATGATTATTACGGTCTAAATGAGTGTACCCCACCAAGCTACTGTTATATGCATGAGCCACGTCCGGTTGGTCGAGGTGGCGGTGTCGCAACAATCTTTAGAGACTTTCTTACTGTAACTCAGAGAACGGAGCATAAATTTAAATCATTTGAAGTGCTTGCGTTGAACATAATTGTTCCAATTGACAGTAAAAAAACATTGCTTTCTTGTACGTTGGCTACAGTGTATAGACCCCCTGGTCCCTACACTGATTTTCTGAAAGAGTTTGCGGACTTCCTATCGGACCTATTGGTTAACGTTGATAAAGTACTAATTGTCGGAGACTTTAATATCCACGTAGATAGTGCTAACGATGCATTAGCAGTGGCGTTTACAGAGCTATTACACTCTTTTGGAGTAACACAACACATCAATGGACCCACTCATCGATTTAATCATACACTAGACTTGATTATATCTCACGGAGCCGATCTAACCAATATAGATATTATACCTCAAAGCGACGATGTCACTGATCACTATCTTATAACATGTACACTGCGCACTGCAGAAATCAGCCGTTTAACTCGTTATCGACAGGGTAGAACAATTACCTCAACTACTAAAGATAGTTTCGCAAAGAGCTTGCCAGATCTGACTCCTTTAATAACCATACCAATAAATATAGAATCGCTCGATGACATGACCAGCAAATTGGGCACTATTTTCTCTAATACATTAGAAGCTGTCGCACCTATGAAGTCAAAAAAGATTAATGAGAAAAACGCAGCACCATGGTACAATAGCACCACTCGCGCCCTTAAAAGAGAAACACGTAAACTGGAGCGCAAATGGAAACTGTAAGAACCTTCCATGGGATCGCTGCTTACCTCCGGGCCACCAGGGGGCGATCCTGTCCAGATTCTTTCTCAACGCTCTAATCAAGCTTGATGTGCTACACCTGGGTTTTAACCCTATTTAAAGGGACTCATGTTATGACTCATTGTTCAGTCTTGAGCCTATGCTACCTGTTGTTGTGGAAGTAACATTGTAGCAATCTATTGGTTTTTTGGATTCTAAGTTTACCTTGTTGGAATACTGCTTTTGTTTTTGTTACTTCTTTTTTCGAGTAAACACTACCTGTTGCTGGAAAACTCTTGACTCCTATGTTTTGACTCTCTGCTCTTGGATTTGTTAAAGCCTACTACCTAGCTCAGTTGGTAAAACCTGGTGGCATACAAGCGGGAGAACCGGGTTCGATTCCTACCTGGAGCGGACTCATTACAGAAACAAACCCAATTAGAGGTCTTTAAAATTGCGTGGAAAGAGAGTGCAAACTGTTATAAAAAGGCACTAAAAGCAGCAAAGGCTGAGCACCTCCGTAACCTCATAGAAACTAACAAAAACAATCCAAGGTTTTTATTTAGTACAGTTGCTAAACTAACAAATAAACAGACTTCACCTGACCTGGGTATTCCGCCGCACCTTGGTAGCAATGATTTCATGAATTTTTTTACAGAGAAAATCGAAAACATACGAGACAAAATAGTAAAAACTCAACCTCCAAGTCTGTCCTATAAATTAGTACCAACCATCGCCCCAAAAGAAAGGCTACAGTGTTTTTCACCTATAAAACAGGAAGATTTAATTAAACTTATTGCAACATCTAAACCTACAACTTGCTTATTAGACCCATACCAACTAAATTATTAAAAGAGTTATTACCCGTTGCAATTGAGCCCATTTATAACATTATCAACTCGTCAATTAATCTAGGCCATGTCCCAGGACCCTTTAAACTGGCCGTCATTAAGCCTCTTATCAA
Source organism: Triplophysa rosa (assembly GCF_024868665.1). Lineage (NCBI taxonomy): Eukaryota > Metazoa > Chordata > Actinopteri > Cypriniformes > Nemacheilidae > Triplophysa > Triplophysa rosa. The sequence goes on from NC_079900.1 coordinate 26,139,586, forward strand.
GAAACCAAACTTAGACCCCAATGAACTAGGAAACTATAGACCGATTTCAAATCTCCCTTACCTGTCTAAAATACTAGAAAAAGTAGTGTCCACTCAGTTGTGCTCTTTCTTACAAAATAATGACATACACGAAAAATTCCAGTCAGGCTTTAGACCGCATCATAGTACTGAAACTGCGCTCGTTAAAATTACAAACGACCTGCTTATAGCATCAGATAAAGGTAACATCTCACTCCTAGTCCTGCTCGACCTTAGTGCTGCGTTCGATACTGTAGACCATAAAATACTTCTAGATCGCTTACACAATTATACCGGTATTCAGGGACAGGCACTACAATGGTTCAGATCTTACTTATCAGACAGACATCAATTTGTCCATTTAAATGGGGAATCATCAAATCTAACGCAAGTAAATTATGGATTACCTCAGGGATCGGTTTTAGGACCCTTGCTATTCTCCATTACATGCTGCCCCTTGGAAACATTATAGAAAACATGGAATTAGCTTCCACTGTTATGCAGATGATACTCAGCTTATATCTCATCAAGACCAGATGATTCCTTCCAACTATCCAAATTGGCAGAGTGCATCGACGATATAAAGCATTGGATGACTTGTAATTTCCTTCTTTTAAATTCTAATAAAACAGAAATATTACTTATCGGACCAAAGACACGTGAGCAGAATATTTCGGATTATGACCTGCAAATTGAAGGCTGCACTGTTACTCCAACAAATACAGTTAAAGACCTTGGCGTTATATTAGACAGCAACCTGTCATTTAAAAATCACATCTCAAATGTCACAAAAACAGCCTTCTTCCACCTTAGAAATGTTGCCAAATTGCGAAATATTTTATGTGTGGCTGAGCAGAGAAGCTTATTCATGCATTTGTGACCTCAAACTTGACTACTGTAATGCACTGCTTAGTGGTTGTCCTGCACATCAATAAACAAACTACAGTTAGTTCAGAATGCAGCTGCCAGAGTTCTAACCAGGTCCAGAAAATACGATCACATAACCCCAATGTTATCAACCCTTCACTGGTTACCCATTAAGTATCTATTGACTTTAAAGTTCTTTTAATTACTTATAAAGCCTTAAACGGTTTAGCCCCTACCTACATAACAGAGCTTCTACCACACTACAACCCATCACGCTCTCTAAGATCTCAAAACTCCAGACTTTTGATAACACCTAGAATAACTAAATCCACCAAAGGGGGTAGAGCTTTCTCATACGTAGCACCTAAACTCTGGAATAGCCTCCCCGATACTATTCGAGGGTCAGACACACTCTCCCAATTTAAATCTAGATTATAAGACACATCTTTTCAGCCAAGCATTCACTAAACATAGTAATGAACAGCAGCTAGCTAATTATTCTCTTTCTGTTTCTGCCCTCGCCTCGGGATGCCCATCCCGAGGTAGGGAGAGATTCCGCCAGCCCAGATGAACGTCATATGCCCATCCACAACTAGAGATTACGCCAGCTACATCGGAAAATCCTGTCCTCCTCCTGCGAGAGCCTGCGGACTGACTGACCATCCAGCTCCATCCAAGGCAATTCCATCACCACCCAAGAAAAAGGCGACCATCTGGCCGGCCCAGCTCAGACAATTCCATCCCCAACCGAGAGCAAAGACGGACTACCTGTCACATAAATGCTAAATTTACAATACTTGGTATTTAATGCTAAACTTACATCACAGACAGCAGTTTAAGAGGCTGCACTCAGTGACTTTGATTGGAGGTAGCTGGGTGGGTGTTGTAGGGAGTGGGGGGGCTTGTTGGTTGTGGTTCGGGGCGTTTCATTTGTTGGGACTGTGTGGGTCTGGTCTGGTTGGTCTTGTTTTGTGGTCGATGTCGGACAACAGAGGAATAAAGTTAATTATGCCATTACTACTTTTCCCTGGTTGTTCCTCTGTTGTCTGTTGTTGATCCGGAATGGGACCGGGTTGGACCTGCACGGTTTCGGCGGGTGGGGCTTCCTGGGTCGCGGCTCGTGGGCTCTCCCTTTCTTCGTGGACGTTGCTCGGTGGCTTTGGTCGGGGTCACTGAGTGCAGCTATGACACGTCAGAGGAGATCTGGCCCTCCCGGCTGAGCCTGGTTTCTCCCGAGGTTTTTTTTTCTCCATTATTCAGCATTGGAGTTTGGGTTCCTCGCCACAGCAGAGCAGTGCAGTGTTGGCTTGCTCACCGGGAGACTGCATTTATTTATTTATTTATTCATTTATTTATTAGATATTATTTATTATAATGATCTTGCTTGGTCTATAAACACCATGCACTGTGCTGTGTTTTACCTTTCTGTGTTTTTCTTATTTGCTCCTGTAAAGCTGCTTTGGAACAATGCACATTGTGAAAAGCGCTATATAAATAAAATTGAATTGAATTGAATTGAATTATGTACTCTCTTAAGAGCTTTATATTTTAGCCAATGTTTATTAGAATACCTATCTCATCAACTCAACTCAACTTTATTTATATAGCGCTTTTACAATTTTCATTGTTACAAAGCAGCTGTACATGAGACACATTGACTACAAGCAAAACAATCAAAGTTGTACCTGCAAAAACAAGAAAAGGTTGAAAACACAGAAGACAGACACACCCACACACAAAACACTCCACACACACAACACGCACACGCACCAACACACACAGACACAGAGACACACACACACACACACACGTACGTACACAGACAAGTACGCACACACACACACGCTCAGTGAGAGCACACATTTAGGATAAAGGAGAGAGAAGCACAGGTCAAATATAACAGATAATAAATTCCTATATGCAATATTAATTAAGTAAAACTTTAAGATTCTAAAGCAGCCCCCCCGGTCAGGCAGATAGTGCAAAAACAGTATGCAAACGGTGGCGAGGAACCCAAAACTCTAATCGAGAAAAAAAACCTCAGGAGAACCCAGGCCCAACCAGGGGATTCCAGTTCCCCTCTGGCAAAAGCTGCTGCCTCTGCACAAGCTCCAGAGAACTTGCACAACAAGGCTAAATAAAATAAATAAACTTAATAATAAAATAAATTATAGTTTAAGATTATCATTAATAATCTAATAGCATTTGAAGTTTTGTGGTGAAGACATGTCAAGAGACCGCGTCCTTCTTTATCCAGCTCTATCATCTCAGCTCTTGTCAGGTCCCCACTTCCCATTCTCCCTCTACCATCAGGTCAGGCCATGAACTGCATCCTGCTCGCTGTGGTAACCTTGGAACAATGAGACAAGACTGGCTGAGAGTAGAGTACTGTTCTGTACTCTTTGATGCAACAAGTACATCAGTTGTGTTTTTGGTTCCGGTTGATCTAACTAATGCAGCCTAAACCCTCAGAAGATTTATATTATGGAAGAGTAGTGTATGCAAGATTAAAAAGATGCGTCTTTAGTCTAGATTTAAACTGACAGAGTGTGTCTGCCTCCCGGACAGTGCAGGGAAGACTATTCCAAAGTTTAGGCGCTAGATAGGAAAAGGATCTACCACCTGCACTTGATTTTGAAATTCTAGGTATTACCAACTGACAGGACGCCTGAGAGCGTAATGCACGTGAAGGACTGTAATACAAAAGGAGTTCATTCAAGTACTGAGGAGCTAAACCATGTAAGGCTTTATAGGTAATAAGCAAGATTTTAAAGTTAACGCGATGCTTTATAGGTAACCAGTGCAAGGTTGACAGAACCGGGCTAATATGTTCATACTTTTTTGTACGTGTAAGAACTCGAGCTGCCGCGTTTTGGACCAATTGGAGTTTTTGTAATAAGCCTGCAGGGCAACCACCTAACAGTGCATTACAGTAATCTAGTCTTGATGTCATGAATGCATGAATTAACTTCTCTGCATCTGCGATTGACAGCATATGACGTAGTTTAGATATATTCTTAAAATGGAAAAACGCAATTTTACAGGTGTTGGCGACGTGGCTCTCAAATGACAGATTACTATCGAATAGAACGCCAAGATTCTTTGCTGACGACGAGGGTTTTATGGAACATCCGTCAATAGTTAAACAGTATTCTTGGTTGTTACTTATAGCAGTTTTCGGTCCAATAAGTAACACTTCCGTTTTGTCCGAGTTCAGTAATAAAAAGTTGTTACTCATCCAGTTTTTTATATCGACTATGCATTCCATTATTCGATGGAACTGCTGTGTTTCATGAGGCTTCGAGGAAATATAAAGTTGAGTATCATCAGCATAACAGTGAAAGCTAACTCCGTGTCGCTTTATTATATCTCCTAGAGGTAGCATGTATAATGCGAAGAGCAGAGGCCCTAAGACTGAGCCCTGTGGTACACCGTACTGGACTTGCGATTTGCGTGACACCTCATTGTTTATTGCTACAAATTGAAAACGGTCGGATAAATAAGATTTAAACCATTTCAAAGCTATTCCCTTAATGCCGACATAATTTTCGAGTCTATGTAGGAGTGTGCTGTGGTCAATGGTTTCGAATGCAGCACTAAGGTCTAGCAGCACCAATAACGAGATACAACCTCGGTCAGACGCCAATAGACATTGGCCATTCCTCGGTCATTCCACCAAGACACTGCTTTCCTCCTACTACATGTCTTCTTCTTACCTATTACTTTCACAGCTGTACTCTGAAGAACCTCACATATCATATTATTAAGAACATCAACATCTTTCATAAAATTACTAATTTCCTCCATTCTACTTTGACATAACTCTTATATTTAACCCAGTTAGATATTTTAAACCTCCACCTTGGCATTCTTTCCAACACATCTTGTGCGATTTCTACTCCCACTGAACTGCTAACAGGAAAATGATCACTAACTATTGTACTATGTTCTAGTACTTTCCATTCACATGTTCCTGCTAAACTTTCAGAAACTATTGTCAGGTCTAACACTGAATGCCAACTAATCCTCCCCAGTCTAGCATGCCTTCAATGATTTCTCCATAATAATCTGTTTTTGAACTTCCCAATAATGTGCAGTGTGCATTAAAATCTCCACACCACTTTTTGATTCCCATTCCCTCCAATATTTTCTAGACTGTCCTTACTTAACCTGTCACATGGATTGTAGAAATTGATTATTCTAATACTCCTAGAGCCTTCCCAAATTTCCACCACAACAGCTTATAGTTCTGTATCTACTTCAGCTGTTCGATTTCCAATTCCTTGCTTAATAAAGGTTGCTACCCCACCACCACTACCTTTATGTCTATCTTTCCGAATTGCGGTATAACCATGTATTATAAAATTAAGTTGTTGTTTAGGCCTCCTTACTCTGGTTACCAGTCCAGTTTAGAATAAAGTACAAAGTTCTTCTGTATACTTTTAAAGCTGTGCATGGACTGGCACCAAAATATATTACTGAGCTTATAAATGTTAGTAGCTCACAGAGGTCTCTGAGATCCCAAAACCTGCTGATGCTTGAAACTCTGAGATCATGCTTAAAAAGCAAAGGAGATCGCACTTTCTCAGTTCCTGCTCCGAAATTGTGGAATGGTTTACCTTTGTCTATCAAAATGTCTACCTCTGTATATATGTTTAAAACTCGTCTTAAGACATACTTGTTTGATGAGGATTTTACTAATATGTAAATTAGTTTTTAGGACTTCTTTGTACTGTATTTTATATTTTATTACTGTATGTGATTGTACACTGTACAGCACTTTGGTACACTCCGTGGTTTTGAAAGTGCTATATAAATAAAATTTTGATTGATTGATTTAATTACCTGTATACAGTACTGTAATAAGCTCAATAAAAGGGAAGGAAGGAGACAGGAACCATCGAACATTTACAATAAACTTTAATCAAAAATAAACAAACAATAATCTGGAAGTAAAGAGGCCGGCAGTCGACCGTGAGGTGGCCACACAAATATAAACAAAACTTAACATGTCAGGGCCCGGACCTCTCTCGCCGTATCCTCCTGTCGCTCATCCTTTTATGCTTCCGATCTCCTCCTCCTCGCTTACTCCATCCACTGCTCTCGTCACCCCTCCCTCGTCACGTACCCCCATCGCCCCTCACAGGCCGGGGGTACCCACGAGACTGTGCTTACTCCCCCCCGGGGTCCAGTCTCGACGGCCCCAGCGCCTGGGGGTAAGGACAGACGAGAGAACGGAGATGGAAGCACCAGGGGCGAGTGAGGGGAGAGAGGAAACAGAGAAGAAAAAAAATTTGGTCCGGTTCCCCGACACTCAGTCGCTCGGTCCTCAGCCAGCCGAGAGGCTCTTCCTCGCGGTGCCATGCGGGGATACTGGACGCTCCCTCGCTCCTCCTCCGCCCCCTGGGCTGACTTCTCCACTCCCTCCCGGACGGCAGCCACCCCACCTCGGACCCAGGGGCACGGCAGCGAGTTCCTCATGTCCTGGCGGCCGGCGATGGCTCCTCCGACTGAGGGCAGCCGGCAGCAAGTCCCCCGCCTCCTGCTCCTCCCCTTCATGGTGGACAGTAGCAGGCTCCAGCCCACGGCCAGCGGGGCTGACATCTCGACTCCCTCTCGGACGGCAGCCACCCCTTCTCGGACCCAGGAACACGCCGCGAGGTCTTTGCCCCGTCCGGGCACACGCGCCAGCACCACCGCCTCGGGCAGCTGCTCACGGACTACCCTCGTCCACGCTGCCCGAACTCTTTGGCACCGCAATCCCCCTCAGCGGAGAGCGCTCTTCGACAGCATGTCCCTCCTTCCTCCCGGGTTTCGGCACCACTGTAATAAAAGCTCAATAAACGGGAAGGAAGGAGGCAGGAACCGGGGAACATTTAAAAGACTTGAATTAAAAATAAACAAACAATAATCCGGAAGTAAAAAGGCCGGCAGCCACCTCACGGTCGACTGCCGGCCACACAAACATAAACAAAACTTAACATGTTCGGGCCCGGCCCTCTCTCGCCGTATCCTACTGTCGCTCGTCCTTTTATGCTTCTGATCTCCTCCGTGAGGGATACGAGGCCAGTGTGACACCCAGCTGACACTCATTATCACTCGCGCCACCGGCCTCGCTTCCTCCTCCCACGGCTCTCGTCACGCCTCCCTCGTCACAAGTACATGTAATATCTGGTCCATTTTCTTGATTTGCTATAAATTTCTTGAATTCTTGTCCATTGGCAATTATACTTCTTGCATTCCATTGCAAGATAGCTATTACCATTATAAACCACCACATGATGACTGACTATTTTCTGTTTGACTGTTTAATGTTTGCATCTTGAGCTTTTCGTTTATCATGTCAACAGTAACATTCTCCAGTTCCAAGAACTTTTCAGCAGCTCTGATAATGATTTTAATTCTCTCAGTCCTGCTTTCAGTTTGGGCAGAGCAATTCATTACTTCAGCAATAAATGCTACAAATTAAACTTTGCCATCTGTTATTCCATTCTTATCTTTACCTTGCTCTTTCCTCACATGTTTTGATTGCAAAGCAAAATTCCTAGACTCTTTACTTTAGGAATTTGATTTAATTTTTTCAGAGCCTCAATGTAAGATATACCTTCCGCTACTCTAACATTTTGCAGTTTCGCTGCATTTTTCCATACCTGGCAACCTCCGTAACCTGTACTATGATCTTCTCCACAGTTGCAACACTTAGGATTTACCCCTTGTCCACACTTTTCGTATTTGTGTTCACCTCCACATCGTGCACATCTCTGTTTGCCTCTGCACACTGCCGCTACATGACCGAATTGTTGACACTTAAAGCATCTTAGTGGTGGGGGCACAAAAGGTCTAACTGCATAACTCACAAATCCTATGTAAACTCTCTCAGGCAATCTATGTTCGTCAAAGTTTATCATTACTGATAAACAGTCTGTCTGTTCATTATTCCACACACTTGAGCCGTCTGACAAATTTTACTGCTGCTCCAGTTGTATTACTTTTAATCTTCTCATCTGTGACATCCGTAGGAATCGCTGTCAGTGTTGCCAGATTGGGCAGTTTTGAATTTGATTGTGCGGGTAATAATTGGCTTGGGCGGGTGGACAAAATTTGGCCTGATTTGGGATCAGTTTGGCGGGTTTGAAACATGTACATTGTATAGGCTTATTATTTAACAAAACCCAAGTGTGCGTGTACTCCATCCAATTAGTAATCGTGACGTTACTAAACACGCCCACTGACGAGGTCGCAGGCAGCTCGCAGGCTAGCCCGTGGCTTTTAGCCAATCACGAGTGATAGTTTGCCACCGCCAAAGACAGTTTTGCAACCGCCAAAAAAGAAGAGCCAGCCAGCACTCAGCGGGAAATATAAACAGTCAATATGCCGAAGTGATTCTGAAAAGTTGCGTTCAGCTGTGTTTTTCAGCATCCTGTCAAGTTACAACCGACACCCTGTTACTGGTCTGCATTTAGAGGTAGGCTTAAGATCTCCCTCTCTCTGTCTGTCATTCTCGCTCTTACTTACACACCAGTTTATAATGAGTAAAATGTAGTAATAATAATAGTTAAAATAATAATATTTGAAGTATAAAATATAATTTCAATACACATTGTTCAACTAGTTATTAACGAATTGGGTATGTGAATGATCTTTAAACTAAATCTACACTGTAAAAGTGCATTGTGTGTGGCGTGACGGCGGGGCCATGGCCAATCTTGTTACTCTTGTTCCGTTGCTGCTGGTGTATGTCGCTAGCCATAGCATGGTACATTAATTGTGGCATTTAAAATAGCTAAATATTGATCAAATTTGATCAATACCAGTGCCGATTGTTGCTGCCTACTATCTTTACAAAACAACATCAACTTGCCAGCCCTGATTTTCTAAATGCTTTCAGCTGTCCCTATTATTTCTTTAAGTGTTTTTGTTAATTTCAAAGGATTCATTTCATTGATATCCTCATTACACTTCATCAATACCTCTTCTTCTTGCCTGATGTCTTTCTTTTTCACTATCCGTTTCTGATACTTGTCGCCAATTCTTTTTCCGATTTTCTACTACTTTCCATTCATTTCTTGCTTTGGAGCCGCCGACGGCGCCTCCACTATCCTCATCAACCATATCTTCTAACCATATCACTACTGGAATCTATGCTACTTCTTTCCATCAATGCTCCAGTCACAATCCAGCAGTCGCCAAACCACAAAGGTGGTCTCTCCCGATTCTCTCTCCTACCCCAGCTGCCCTTGACTTTCGCCTGTCCTTTTAATCATCATTCCTTGTTTCCGTTTCACGACGTGGTTGGGAATAACCTTACACTCCCCCCCACCCCTCTTCCTGCCTACCTTGCTACATGTATGCAAAAGCACACATGACAAACTGATCGCGTATTTACAAACCATACACACTGCCTTCTATAAGTGAAAGTAGCCTTACAGTTACCAAAGAAAGAAGGGTCACAAGCGAATGAGAAACTACCGTGTCTTGTCGAAACACCAAACACATTGTTTTCTATAAGAATAGCCTACCTCTTTCCCCTGGGGCCACTCGCGAAGGCCGGTCCCCGTTGTTCCAGTCCCTACCACTTTTGGCAGTGACGTCCTGGTGTTTCATGGGTGAAATAACAACACGGGAGGGTGGCGGGAGATGGGTGTGAAAAACAGGAGATTCTAACGCAAGTGTTGACAGGTATGTTTATAAGCGAACGGACTCCTAACAAATGAGTCACGTTATCTATATGCGAAAGTACACATTACAAACCTGTCGCTTGATTACAAACCATGCACATTGCTTTCTATATGTAAAGGTACTCAAGACAAACGCATTGCGTCTTCTCAAAGGCTTGCAGAGATAGGCTCAAATAAACAGTTACTGGGTTGTCATTTTCACGTTTTATACTCTACTCAACTCAACTCAACTTTATTTATATAGCGCTTTTTACAATTTTCATTGTTACAAAGCAGCTGTACATGAGACATATTGACTATAAGCAAAACAATTAAAGTTGTACCTGTAAAAACAAGAAAAAGGTGAGAACACAGAAGACAGACATACCCACATACAAAACACTCCTCACACACAATATGCACACGTACTAACACACATAGACATGTACGCACAGACACACACACACACAGACATGCACGCACACACACAGCCACACACACACACGCACGCACTCACGCACACACAGTGAGAGCACACATTTAAGATAAAGGAGAGAGAAGCACAGGTCAAATATAACAGACTATAAATTCCTATATGCAATAACAATTAAGTAAAACTTTTAAATTCTAAAGCAGCCCCCCGGCCAGGCAAATAGTGCAAAAAACAGTATGCAAATGGTGGCGAAGAACCCAAAACTCTAATGGAGAAAAAAAACCTCAGGAGAACCCAGGCCCAACCAGGGGATTCCAGTTCCCCTCTGGCAAAAGCTGCTACCTCTGCACAAGCTCGACAGTGCTCGCACAACAAGGCTAAATAAAAATAAATAAACTTACTAATAAGGTAAATTATAGTTTTAAGATTATCATTAATAATCTAATAGCATTTGAAATTTTGTGGTGAAGACGTGTCAAGTGACCGCGTCCTTCTTTATACAGCTCTATCATCTCAGCTCTTGTCAGGTCGCCGCTTTCCATTCTCTGCTCTACCATCAGGTCTGGGCATGAACTGCATCCTGCTCGCTGTGGTAACCTTGGAACAATGAGACAAGACTGGCTGAGAGTCAGGGCCGGACTTAAGAGGATGGGGGCCCCTGGGCTTGAGTTGTTTTCGGGGGCCCCCCGTACTATTTAAAATCATGTGTTTGTTAGCATTAGTAAATGTTTTTTTTCTCCAATGACTAACAATGACACGTGTTCATTGGTTTACACGTTTATAATGCTTGTTTTGACAGTGGGAGCCACAAGTGGTGCATTTATAGCGTGTAGGAAGTTTCAAACATACTTAAATGTAAAATCCAATCAACATTACAATATCAAGGGGACAAATATAGTTTTTGACATAATCATACAGCCCTACCATTATGTATTTTAAAATTAAAATTAAATTTATTGATCCATAATAAGAAAACTACTAAAAAGTAACAAATGTGTGTGTTTTGCCTCTATTTCTGGAGGATCTTGAGAGATTATACGTCTCGGATCTAAAATTTGGGAACACCTGCATTAACATGAAACCAACAATGAGCAATACAGTTGTCAGCATTTATTAATCTTGTTTATTGTTAGTTAATGCCAAATACAATTGTTCATGTTAGTCCATGGTGCATGTTCAATGTTTTTAAAAATATTAGTAAATACTGAAAATAAAGATGAACAAATGCAGACATGTAATCTAATGCTTAACTAATGTTAACAAATGCAACAGTGTAAAGTGTTAAAAATATATTAGTATTCTATCGCAATTCCATCAGTAAAGCATATGACAGATCTATGAGTTTGAAATGCACATTAAAATTGTATTCATATAATGAGATGAAACGTCTTATTATGGCTTAAATAGTTTCATAATAATGAGATGGGTCCATAGTTTTGTAAGGTCTAGTTAACTGAGGTTGTGCAGGGCAAATAGGGCACCCCTCTGTTATAAATCGTTTTAATTACTTTATGACTAACATAACATCATTTTCATGTCAAATTCTTAAATGTAAATCTAAGAGACTGTTTAATGCAGCTCACAGGCCATGAATCCATGAATGGTATATCTGCAAGGTATCATCTTAATTTAGCATTTACATTTTGCCAGAGATCTCAACGTCAGACATGAAATAACTATCTAAACGCAGTTTGAAAAAGCACGAGCAGTTTGTCCCTTCACGCGTCCCGTAGTTCGGTTGTTTTAACTTTGTTTATTAGTTAGCAGAATGTTTTCATTTTTTATTTACATGGATGGATTTAACAGTGTTTGCATATTAACAGTGTTTGCATATTATTTACAAGAACCGCTTATGGCCACAGAACGGGAGATATTAGAAATAAACTCTATATTACCAGTTTTTATTCAGAGTTGTCTGCAGAACACAACACTTTTCATTACACGTTTTTTGTAAAAGTTTAGAAAGTGTAACAACAACAACAACAGCTAGTAGACTCTACTGCATCTACCTGTCGATGAACCGATCTGTCGTCTTCAGTGAGCGGACACAGACTGTGAGGAGCGAGCGTCAAATGGAAAACGCGGAGTGGAATAATATAGCGGTGTATTAAGAGCAAGTTTTTCGCGGGGATGTGAATCCTCTCTACTCTACTTCGCCTACCAAAGACGGGCGCCAGCCTGTGAGGGCAAATGGGCAGCGGCTCAAGCCACAGTGCCACCCCGTGAACGCGTTCCGGCTCACGTCGGTCCGCGAGTTTCAAAGGAGAAATACCTGAAATAAAACCGGAGGGTGGTGGCCTGGCGGGAGATGGTGCCAGGTATGCTGTGGATTCTCTGCCTAAAGATCAAGGTGTGGTGCCATGGGTGTAAAGAATCATTATTTCCTAAATGCTGTTCTTTCGCGTTCTTGTCTCTCAGTTTTTGGTTTTCTTTAAGCGCGGCACTGCGATTGCGCTTGTCAGCCATTAGAACAAGCGTCTTAATGAGCAGACAGGTTTCAACTGCGGTAAACGTGACAGATAGAATCCACAAATGACCAATCAGGAAACGCCAACATGACTGACGGAACGTTTAGCCAATTAAACGACATCATTCCTTACATAAGGCAGCGTTATTGAACCTTGGTAGGCCAATGCACAAAGTTTAAATGAAAAATAAAATGACTGGCATATAACTAAACAAATCAAATGAACGAGAGCAGGCGGGCCCCTGAAGGGCGGGGCCCCTGGGCTGGAGCCCAGTCAAGGCCAATGGTAAGTCCGGCCTTGCTGAGAGTAGAGTACTGTTCTGCACTCTTTGATGCAACAAGTACATCAGTTGTGTTTTTGGTTCCGGTTGATCTAACTAATGCAGCCTAAACCCTCAGAGGATTTATATTATGGAAGTGTAGTGTATGCAAGATTAAAAAGATGCGTCTTTAGTCTAGATTTAAACTGACAGAGTGTGTCTGCCTCCCGGACAGTGAAAGGAAGACTATTCCAAAGTTTAGGTGCTAGATAGGAAAAGGATCTACCACCTGCACTTGATTTTGAAATTCTAGATATTACCAACTGACAGGACGCCTGAGAGCGTAATGCACGTGAAGGACTGTAATAAAAGAGGAGTTCACTCAAGTACCGAGGAGCTAAACCATGTAGGGCTTTATAGGTAATAAGCAAGATTTTAAAGTTAACGCAATGCTTTATAGGTAACCAGTGCAAGGTTGACAGAACCGGGCTAATATGTTCATACTTTTTTGTACGTGTAAGAACTCGAGCTGCCGCGTTTTTGGACCAGTTGGAGTTTTTGTAATAAGCCTGCAGGGGAACCACCTAACAGTGCTTCCCTTTCTGTCGGTCTCTCGACATTGTGTTGAGCTGACAGATGGGGTTCGCTCTTGAAAACCTATCAACTTCTGACTAGTTTAGAAAAGGCCAATGAAATTGGCGAATGAAATTTGCATGCCGGACTCCGCCCCCGGATATCCGGGTATAAAAGGGAGACGTCATTGTCTCGTGACGTTATTCAGAATGAGACCATTGGAAAATCATATCTACTTGTGAAGACAATACAAATTCAGCATACAACGTAACACAGAAAATAGGTAGAAAGAAATTAATATAATCTATAACTAATAAAGTAAATATATAGAAAAATAGTAAAGAAGAATAATAAAGCATAATAAGGATAAGAAAATAGGAAATTAAATACCACACAAAATGCATGTCTCTCAAGTCAGAATTTCATCATCTTTAGAAAATACGCACACACACAGGTTGCTTTTAATAAATTCAGATCCAATGATCTATCACTTGGCTTGAAAACTTTAATGCAACAAAAGAAACATGTGGCCACATATTATTTCAAATAAATTGTTTGATTGGGAATATCTCTGTTAGTGGGGTATTTAGTTTTGTTTGTTTGTCTGTTTTTCAGCCAACAATGTTCGTGATGTCATTCGTCGCTATAAAACGCTTTTGAAGCTGACCAGACGTGGAGCAACCATGACCAAAGCATTCCAAAAAGAAGGTGTCTCTCAGAATGCAGTTGCCCAGCTGTAGCTGTATTTTGCAGACAGAGTGCAATTTAACAGCATCAGCTTCACACCAGGAAAGTTTGCACAGTTTGCACAAATGTGCAAAGAAAACATTGTAGGGGATGTTAAAAAAAGTGCTATCAATGAACATTAAAGGTTCACTTTTACCTTTTTGTCTAAATAAAGTCCTATTCGCACAGGATTAGTATTATCTGGGGACCTCTGGTCATTTGTAATAATCGCAGAGATTGTCTGTAATCTTAATCCCGTGCGAAATGGCCATGTCTGTAATTTGTCAAGTAAATATTCCCCCACAAATTACCTACCATATTTTGACGAACACCGAGGTCCTGTGATAATATTAGTCCAGTGCGAATCAGCATGTCTGCGATTTGAAATTTTGAACAAGATTTGGCGGGATCGTATCTCATTTTTTCAAGGTTTCTGTGCGCCTTTTCAGTCATCTTTCGCAAAGAATGGAAGCTGCGTTGGAGTGTTTTCACAGTATTTTGGGTGCTGGGTTATGTCGCTACATACTAGACAACAATAATATTGGCAGAGAGAAAATATTCACTGTAAAAAAACATAACAGGATCAGAAGAGCGAAACAAAAAAGAAGGAATATATGGAGATGGATGACATGCATGGCAGCATGCGGTAAGGAACATTCTTCTGTTTACATACAACTGCACCTACAACGACAAGCCTTTCAAGTAGGGCTGTCAACGTTAACGCGTTAACGCATGCGATTAATTATTTCAAATTAACACGTGAAAAATATTTAACGTAATTAACGCAGCATCCGTTTGTTTTGACTTCCTTTGTCTAGCGTTACGTTATGTAATCACGCTCTTATTCGTGTACTGCTTTTAAACCACGTAAGCGCGATTTGAAACAGTTGCTTTGACATGTTCAATGAAGATAGATAGCTTCTAAACTGTGGGACGCGGCAAAACGCAACGCGAGGTCCAGCATGGTGTGTACAGTAATGGGCTAAAGGCTGCGTCGGTGAATCTCTGTCAGACAGCGCATCCATGTTAAGCTCTCTTTCGTGCCATGTTTAGAAAGAGGGAAGTGGCTTCACGTCATTTCCGGGAGATAAGTCAGTAAATTCGAGTAAAATCACAGTTCACTTATCCAGTGCGAATGCGCAACATGATCACAGACAATCTCTGCAATTATTACAAATGACCAGAGGTCCCCAAATAATACTAATCCTGTGCGAATAGGGCTTAAGTGATTGATTAAAAAACAAGTTTGTTTGCTGTGTTCACAATGAGTATGTTCACTATATTTATATTTGATTGTAAACAGTTACTAGTGACAGCATTTTTTGAACTGAAGAACACATATTCTAACAAACCGTTTTTTGTCATTCTAAGCAAAGCAATTTTCTGAAAACAGACTTAATACTTTTTTGTTACCATGTTTGATTCTCTCTATGGTCTGTAAACTTTGTGCTGTCAACATTTTTTGTCCATACTTTTTGACTTCATGACAGATGTACACACTCGCTTTTTCATTGCATGATGTCCACAGCAGTTTTGTTATTTTTACATTTTGACAGAAGTTCATTAAAAGCAGTTGGTTGGACAAACTAATGACTCTTGAATTTATTAAACCAAAGACTTAACAGTGTTGGTACTTACAGTCTGTTGACAGTTTGCTGAAAATCTAATGACCTGTCGCCTTGTTGTCTATGATGTTGGCCCATAAAAGTCATTCAACAGCATTTCTTCGATTTTCACTTCATTTTAAAGGTCCCAATGTGGCAACAGATGATGCGATGAATTTACATCAAAGTAAAAAGACTGTCTACTGAATGATCATTTATATGCAACAGACAGTTAGTAGAACACGCCGAAAATCTTTGCAAAAGCAAAAGGTTTAAGTTTAAGTAACCTGATATATGCTTAAAGTTTATTTGAAATTATCTAGTGTTGCTACTTATAGACAACTGAATGTTTACTGAGAGTCTGTTGATTCATTTGTTAATAGCTACATGCTGACTTCTTTGCTGTACTTTAAAGTACTGAGAAGTTGTTGAGGATTTGTTGCATGTCTACTACTATGTTGTTGAGCATCTACAATCTAAATGGATAACACATTGGTAACACTTTACTGACAGAATATTTAATGGCTGTTTACATGTTACAGACAGTGTAATGATTGTTTCTTAACATTTAATAGACAATATACAGATGCTGCACTGATGAGAGTACGTAGATATGTAGTTGAACAGTAACTTATAGTCAGCAGACTATCTATAGGGGGAACATCAAAATAAAGTGCTACCTATGGATATAATGAAAGCCGAGAGAATTGTTTCTTGCACATCTGCATTCATACTACATTACACAATGATAAGAATCTATAATTACATCTTTTCAAGAATTTACAATTACACTATTTCAAGAAACCAGTCATTTTATGGCTCCAACTAATATAAAGAGCATATTTTATCTTTAGAAAAAACACAATATTTTCCGGTTTCACAGCCAAGTTCAAACAAACTTGGATGGGGCAAGTATACCACAAGTTTGTGTTTTCAGACCAGTTAAAGTGCACGACTGCGTCACTTTTACAAGCGTGAATTAGGTTACTACGTTGCATATTGATCCATTTTGCCACTATTATCAATGTAAATGATTACACTGACAAATAAAATAAATAGTTAAAACTTAGTGGGGCACAGCAGATTTATGCTGGGGCAAATGCCCCAGTAAAAGGGGTCTAGAGACGCCCCTGGGATGGACAGTGAAACTGAAACACCTTGTTTTAGACCACAATAATTTATTAGTATGGTGTATGGCCTCCTTTTGTATACAAACTCGCCGTGAGAGTAGCAAGACAGTCGTACACCGACCGCATACACTCACCAGTGTTAAGCACACAGATGAACCAATCGCGATGTCGCCTTGAAGGGCCCGCAGCTGATTGGCTGAGACAGACCAATGAGCTGCAAGAACTGCCTTCTACAAAATTTGCATATCTCAGCCAAAGAAATGAGCGGGCTGCACTGAGACAGGGCAGACACCACAACAGTAAAAGTCAGCGCGGAAAACCGGGCAGATATAATGCAAGTCAGTAACATCAAGCACAGAGTTAACAGTAACACGGTAACAACTCAGCAGATCAGCAACTAGGTAACAGTGAGCTGTCCGTACTCACCGAGAGGACATGCGAGGCTAAGGAGGATACATCCAGCCTGTAGAATCTGGCGAAGGTGTTCTGTGAAGACCAGCCAGCCGCACAACAGATGTCCTTAATAGAAACGCCTCTATCCCAAGCCCACGAAGAGGCAACAGCCCTAGTTGAGTGAGCTCTGATGCCGAAAGGGCAGGCCTGCCCTTGACTCTCATACACCAGGTTGATAGCATCCACCACCCAGTGAGAGAGCCTCTGTTTAGAGACAGCCCGACCTTTAGTCCCCCCGCCGTAGCACACGAAGAGCTGATCAGACATCCGTCGTTACCACCGTGCGCATTGTCACAAGCCCCAGGGGAACGCCCTGGCTGAACATGCCCAAGTCGCGCCACGGGTTTCAATGCGCTGAGGCATCTATGAGTTATCCGCACACGTGCACTACCCGAGGACCATGCTCTCCCCGGAACTTGAGTCTTTAGCCACAGCTGCAGAGGACGCATGTGCAAAAGACTCAGGTGGCAGACTGGTGATACTGACGCCATCAGTCCCAGAAGTCTCTGAAATACCCTCAGCGGAACGGACCGGTCCAGGTTGAAGGCGCGCAGTGCTGGCAGAGATGGACTCCAAGCGCTCCTGAGAGAGGCGGGCGCGTATCTCCACTGAGTCGAAACACTCCCCTAGATATGTTATGGACCGACTCGGCAGAAGCTTGCTCTACGGCACGTTCACCCGCAGCCCCAGGGATGACAAGTGATGAAGCAGCATCTGCGTATGACTGACAAGCACATCTCATGAATGGGCTAGAAGCAGCCAGTCGTCCAGATAGTTCAGAATGTGCATACCACTCACTCTGAGACGTGCATGGAGCCAATGCCAGTCCGAACGGCAGCACAGCAAACTGGTACGCCGCTCCATCGAACGCGAACCGCAGGAAGCACCGGTGGCTCTGGGCTATCTGAACGTGAAAATATGCATCCTTCAGATCCACGGACGCAAACCAGTCCCCGGGACGATCTTGCGCCAGGATCTGTTTTAGCGTAATCATTCTGAACGCCCTCTTGTGAAGTGCTTGGTTGATGGGTCTCAAATCCAAAATAGGACGGAGTCCGCCATCTTTCTTGGGCACCACAAAATACCGGCTGTAGAACCCACACTCCACCTCACTTGGAGGAACCCACTCTATTGCTCTTTTTCCGAGCAGGCTGTGAATGTGATGTCTCAATGTGATGAATGTGATGTCTCAGCACCGGAGCATTGCACTGCAATGTGAGTGACGGATACAGCTTGCTGATATTCCAGAGACACGCTCTGCCCTCGCGAGGCTAATTGCACTGGCGGGGGAATGTGAAGCGTGTGAGGCTCCGGCCGCCGCTCACCCACAGGAGCTACCGTGGGTGAGGGGATGCCGGTTATAGCATATTCTAACTGTGGCTTCGCGCTGCACCATGGCAGGGCAGGGGACACAGTGTGGTGTGAGTGAAGGGGAGAGAGCTCCTTTTGTGAGGAGGTAAGTGCTTTTAATACATTTACACACACAACATTTTGAGCATTGCAACAATCACCCGCAACGGCGGGGGAAACAAGATGCAAACGGCGCTGCTTGAGCACCGGTCCGCTCACAAACTCTCCCCTCCTCTCTGCAGACCCGTCAGGAAGGTGGCTTAGCAGCCGAAGACGATCCGCTATCGCCTCGATGACCTCTCTTCTGCCCATACTTCTCCCTAGCTGGGGCAGACCACTGCTTCGGCCGGATGTCCGGCCCAGGGTCTCGGGGAGCCGAAGCCACAGCAGTGGGCTGCTTAGCCGGCCTGTGGGAAGAGCGCGAAGCAGACTAGGATCTCGCTCTCGGCGCCGGCTGCAACGAACGGCGAGGAAGCACGTAGCTCATGGCTTTTGTGCGCTTCTGTGCCTCTGCGAAGCGTTCCGACACAGACTCCACTACATCCCCGAAGAGACCAGAGGGAGTAATGGGAGCATTGAGCAGCGACTTCCGGTCAGTGTCCTTGAGGTCCGCCAGTGTCAGCCACAAATGGCAGTGAAGGATGACCATGAAGCCCATCGAACTGCTGATAGCCTGTGCGGTGTACTTCGTCGCCATCAGCGCGAAGACCGTCTCCGCCCTCAGGTCCTTCACAGCGTCCGCATCCAAGGTTCCCCAATCCAGCGCCTGCAGGATCATCGCCTGAAAGACCTGTAGAACCGCCATCGAGTGCAGCGCAGAGGCTGCTTCCCCGGCGGAGATGTATGCCTTGTCGGCGAGGTGGGCAGTAAACCTGCATGGCTTCAACGGCAGACTTTGTCCCGCACTCAGCGAAGAGGAGGAGGGGCACAGATGTACAGCGAGGGTCTCCTTCACGGGTGGCATGCGTGTATAACCGTGGGCCTCCGCCCTGTCCATGTGGGAGAACATAGCCTAAGTGGCAGCGTGGACTCGCGCCGATTGAGGGGCCGTGTGCTCGTGCACATCAGGGAAAAAATGAGTACTCCACTTCGGTGCAGCCTGGTGGCGGCCCGCTTGAAAGTACCAGGAATCGAGCTTACTTTTAGCCGGCTCCTCCGGGGCGCTCCAGCTAAGGTCGAGCTCCTTAACGGCTTTTCCAGCACCCTCATGAACTCCTCCTGGAGATCTGGGGTGCTCTCCGAGTCAGTGCGGTCCAGCTCCGACTCCGCCCAGTCCTTCACAGAGGCTGAGATTGACATAGAGTCTTCGTCTTCCTTGTCGAGGCCGAAGGAAATGGCATCCGCAACGGTGGGAGGGGGACGAAGGCTCTCCTCAGTGAAAATGACCGGGGAATGAGGTGACGGCGGCCCTGTGCCAGGTTGTCATTGTCATCGTCGTCGTCGTCGGACTCTCCGAATGCCGCCTCAGCATGGGCCAGGCCCAGGCAGGTGATGCAATGCTCATGCGTATCCTGCGGGTCAATGGGACCCGCGCAAAAACAACAGAAGGCGGCCATCGGATGAAGAAGCTTCTGACGATATCAACGATGGCAGCGTGAAAGAGAAGATTCTGAGGTATTGTCGCTGTGCACTGTATTTATACTGTCTCGGGTCGCCAGTAATTACATTCGGTTGCGAGCGCGACAATTGGCCAGTTTTCACTGGCGTTATCCAATAAGACTTCAGGAGAGGTGAGAAGGGAGGAGTTCCCATATGCGGAAGCTTCCGCAATGTCGAGAGACCGCTCTTGATAGGGAACCAAGTGTCTGTCAAACCTTCCTTGTACTAAACACTTGCTGCTGTCAAAAGAACGAGCTTTTGGTCCACGAATAAAGTGAATAATATCACGTTAAGCGTTCTCACCATAGAAGTCCATTATAAGAGAAAACAGCTTAACGTGGCTTAGACAAATTTCTGTCATTTTAGTTGTAATTAATACTTCAAAAGCCACCGTGCATTGTGTTAAAAAGTGGAGTAGCCTACTCTAGGGACAGAAATATAAATGAGATAATACAGCGCATTCTTGTGGCATGAATGCTCGTGTGGCTATTGCGTCAGTAGGATAATTGGCAATGGCGTTGCCGTTTATCCGCGGACCAAGAGCTCGTTCTTTTTACAGCAGCAAGTGGTTAGTACAAGGAAGGTTTGACAAAAACTTGGTTTTCCTTGAACGCTGTTTAGGTAAGTTAAGCGTTTTTCACGTTAAACGTTTTAGAATGTCCCAATATAAGAAAAAGGGAGTAAAACAATAAATTAACATACCTTTATAGGTGATCAACACCTTAAAAGTGAGCCCTACATACCGATATGCGGGAAACATGTCATACATTAGGCAGAACAACGCCCCAACACTACACAAAATAAATAAAGACTCGTATACACTCGGCACACAACAATAAGAAAAAGAGAATACAAACGTCTACCTACCAACCAGGAAGACAATAGTCACACACGCAGTAATGCGACCGAGATTTCCTACAGGAAGCTATCACCGCAACTAGGCAAAATAATCGCACAACACGGCTAATACAAGGACCGAACAGACACCAGCCTTTCCAAAAAGATGGCATAGATCAGCAAAATGCATGAAAGAGCAGCAAACGTGAAACCGCCATACACCTAGCCGCAGCGGAACCCCAGACCACAACCAGAAGTCAGCAGAAACAGTGACGCAACATCCCCTCACCCTTAGCAACCACTTATATGCACGCCCTCTCAATGACATTTACTAATAATGGGCGTGGAGTCTAGACACAAAACCCATTTTACCACACTAACATGAACTAACAATGAACAATGTATTTATTAGTCTGTATTAAGGTTAGTTAAAACAAATGTCCATGTAATAAAATAAAATAACTATAAGTTGTAATTAATAATGTATTAGTAAAGTTTGAAAATATTTTGGTCACACTTCAGAATAGGGGGCAATTCTCGCTATTAACAAATCTTTAACTACAACTTTTTACTCAATAAACTCTTCATTTGTTGCTTATTAATAGTTAGTAAGGTAGCTGTTAGGTTTATGTATTGGGTAGGATTAGGGATGTAGAGTAGGGTCATGCATAATATGTGCTTGTAGCGAGGAAGGCGGGACGAGAGCCATGGGGCAGGAAGGCGGGGCCGGTGGCGTGAGTGATAATGAGTATCAGCTGTGCGTGCACCGGTCCCACAAGCCTCACGGGGGAGCTAGGGAGCATAAGAGGACGAGTGACGGGACTGCCGAGGAGAGAGGACCGGGCCCGGAAATGTTAAGTTTTGTGTTTATGTTTGTGTGGCTGTCAGTCGTCCGTGAGGGGCTGCAGGCCTTTTACTTCCGTGTTATTGTTTGATTATTTTGATTGTTAAATGTTCGCCGGTTCCTGCCTCCTTCCTTCCCGTTTTATTGAACTTTACTACATTGGTGCCGAAACCCAGGAGGAAGGAGGGACATTCTGTCAAAGAGTCCTCGCCGCTGAGGGGGATCGCGGTGCTGCGGAGTTCGGGCAGCGTGGAGGAGGGAAGTCCGCGAGTGGCTGCCCGAGGAGGTGGTGCTGGATCATCGGTCGAGTGGGACGAAGACCTCGCGACCATCCTCGTGGGCCGAGGTGGGATGGTTGCCGTCCGGGAGGGAGCCAAGGGTCGGCGCCATTTGCCGTGGGCCGGAGCCTGCTGCCATCCGCCAGGAAGGGGAGGAGCAGGGAACGGGAGACCCACTGCCCTCGGCTGGAGGAGCCATCGCCGGCCGCCAGGAGGCAGAGGAGGATCGGATGTCCACCAAGTGTCCAGTACCACCGCATGGCACCGCGAGGAAGAGCCTCTCAGCTGGCTGAGGACCGAACGACAGAGTGTCGGGGAACCAGACTATTTTTTTTTACCTCTCTCCCCTTTCTCGTCCCTGTCGCTCGGGGTGCTCCCGGCTCCGTTCTCTCGTCTCGTCGGTGCGTACCCCCAGGCGCTGGTGCTCTCAAGGGGGGGCCCCCCGCGGGGGAGTAAGCACAGGCGCGGTGGTGCCCCCCAGCCTGTGAGGGGCGATGGGGGTATGTAGCGAGGAAGGCGGGACGAGAGCCGTGGGGCAGGAAGGCGGAGGCCGGTGGCGTGAGTGATAATGAGTATCAGCTGTGCACGCACCGGTCCCGCATGCCTCACGGGGGAGCTAAGGAGCATAAGAGGACGAGCAACGGGACTGCCAAGGAGAGAGGACCGGGCCCGGAAATGTTAAGTTTTGTGTTTATGTTTGTGTGGCCGCCAGTTGTCCGTGAGGGGCTGCCGGCCTTTTACTTCCGTGTTATTGTTTGGTTATTTTGATTAAAGTTTATTGTTAAATGTTCGCCGGTTCCCGCCTCCTTCCTTCCCGTTTTATTGAACTTTGCTACAGTGCTTTATAGTACTAATAAACAGCCAATATGCCAATAATAGGCATGACTTGACTAACTAGTTAACAGTGAGGATTGCCCCCTATACTGAAGTGTTACCAATATTTTAAACTAAGATTCATAAGTGCTATATAAATATGAATGTATTTAGCTCTGACTCTGATTACATCTGGGGAATCGCCTGTAGTTTAAAGTAATCTCAAGCTCCAGGGGAGCCTGCAGTCAAAAAGGAAAGTTAATATTGACAGGGATTTTAAGAGTTGGCTCCAACATCTTAAAGGAAGGCAGTGATGGCTTTATCCGTGATATTGTGAATTATTATTTTAAAGTCTTTGTTTTCATTTAGTCTGAACAAAAGCAGAAGATATATTACTTGTTCAGATGACATTTTTCAGATATGAATTGTAGGATGTAAGGTAGGTAATTTCGTCTAAACGAGACACAACACGATAACTAACGCGCTACAACTGATTCTATATTAGTAATGTTGCTTTAAATGTCTCGCGTCTGGTCTAGTCATAGTCATATCTTACTGTCACGTTGATGTACAGATGTGCTCTTATACAGTGAGCACAGAGCTCGGATTCAGTCGTGCAGTGCCAAAGCACAACCCACTTAAGAAAATAACTCTGCATGTAACTGCAATATTGTTTCAAAATGTTGTTGAATCTTCTGGCTCAACTAACTGGTAATCAAGCCCAGTCTCATGACTTGCGTATAAATAACACGCCCGTTGCATTATCGTGAAATACGTACGCCAAAGTTAGATTTTGCGTGCATATGATATGTCTATTTTTCTGTGCATATGATAAGCCAATTTAGCGCGTGTGCATATTAACCAGCAATTTGTCTTATTAACCTGTCCCCTAACCCAAACCCTAAACCTAATGTTAGCGTACGTGCATATTATAACCTCTACCCTACCCAAACCCTAAACCTAACTTAAATTTCACCCTAAACCTAATTATTTCAGTGTTTCCTCTTCATGTACATTTAAAAATGGCTGCTCTCCAGCGAGGTGCACGCAAACATTGGTGTATCATATGCACGCAAAATCTAACTTTGGCGTACGTATTACACGATAATGCAACAGCGTGTTATTTATACGCAATTCGTGAGACCGGGTTGGATAATCTCACTCTACCTCTGTGTTTGTGTGTGTGTTTCACACTCTTGATATTATAGTATAACCAGGGGTTAAATTGGGATTTGTTATGTGGTGGGGCTCTGTGGTGGATTTTGAGGGGTACATATACAAAGCTTATACTCTTATTAATTGACAGACTGTAAAATATAAGTTGAGAGATCCCTCTGCTATGAACAATAAAATTCTGATCAAAATCATTCTAGATGCCAGCATGTAATAAGAATAAAAAAATTCTGTATAGGCCTTTGCCCTAGTTATTATTTTAATTATAATTTATGTCACATTTACGTCTGTTTCCCTATTTAGTTTTCTCCTGTTTTGCAATTGGACTTAATTTTGCCAAGATCCCTTACCTGTACCTCGTTTGTTTAACTCGCACCTGTTAGTTGTTATTAGGGATGCCACAATGCTCAATATAATATTGAACCGTTCGGTACAACCTCCACGGTTCAATACGTGTAAGTGAATTGCGGTTTTCCAGTTTTGCAATTAAATTATTTGTGTGCGCTCAATTACAGTCTGAACTGGCTGTGTCCGTGTTTGTCTGTATCTAATAGCGAGTGGTGGTCGGGTGGTGAAGCGAGGCTGCCTGCAACACAAGAAGCAATGTGCTGTTGAGAGACGCGGGGTGGCTTTATTGTATGCCCGTTGTACTAAAGTGATAATCTCCGAATTTGGCACATCAAGAATGTATTTTTACATTGCATATGAAAGCAGCACGCTCGAGTTGCTCTCACCCAGCACATGCAGAAAGAGCGTCTACGGCACCATGACAAAGTCTGTTTAATGAAAGTCATGCCACTAGGCGGCCTTTCGGACAGCTATTTACGTCATAGCAAGAGCGCCTCCAGGCAGCTACTTAGATTTGCATTTCTTCCAATTTACTGCAATCGCTGTGGCGCACCTTGTTAATATATTATCTTTGGCCTTTCCCATTGAGCGCTAGTGTTTGCAGTGTTACGCGCACAGCATGTTTACTTCCATTACAGCAATCGCAAGTTTTGCATTATGTTATTTTAAATACTCTGATGTGCAAAACCTCTTCAAGAAGCTTATTTTACTGGCATGTTGATGAACAATAAACCAAAAACTGCTGTGAGCCAGGAATTTGTACAAGTAGATTTTTGCTTAAGGATAATAAAATAAGTAAAGTTGAATAAAGAGAATTTCAGTAAAAATGTATTTTTTCTTCTTAATATTTTACTGTTCCTGTCACATAAGCATAGAACAATGAAAAAAACACTTTAATGTTCCAAGCCATCAGAACCGAACTGAACTGAACCGAAAACCGTGGGTGAAAAACCGAGGTTCGTATTGAACCGTGGGTGAGCTGTATTTTTGCATCCCTAGTTGTTATCGTCATCACTTGTACCCTATTTAGTCACTGCCTTTTTCATTTGTTCTTTGTCTTGTCTACTGTGTGGTAACTGCCTTCTTGGAGTTCTGTTTATTTGAATTGAGTGCTTTAATTAAATATATTCTCACTGTGGATTACCTTCATCTACCCGGAACTGTAAAAATGTATTATCGTCCACAGAATTTTATGTATGACCTGTGTATTTCCAGTACATTTCTGTCAAAACGTCATACAACATTCACAATGATTCAATTGACCCATTAATTTGTGCATTGTTGCTACCGCACACACCATGGACAAAACTGCTTTTACTGCTTGAATTTGATTAAAATGACATAATTTGGAAGTCAAGCATTTCTTCACAAACAGCTCATTATGACTTGAAACAACAGTGACACCAGACGAGAAGCAACACCGCGCGTCATGTCTAAGCAGCAAAAATAGGCAGTGCACGGGAAACACAAGCGCGGACAGACATTTCTACGCCCATGCTGTTAATGTGCGATTGGGTTACTACATTGCATTTAGATCCGTTTTCCGCAATAATCAATGTGAGTGTATACACTGTCAAAAAAGGTAAATTGTTACTTATAAACGGCCCGGCCCAATTTAATCCCTGAGTATAACCCTTTCATTGCTGTGACCCTTAAAACCAGACTGCCAGAGGGTTACTGTAAATGCATGTGCCCGCTGTGCACTGTTTTCCTGATGCCACTGGAGTGGCGGTTACCCTGATATGGCTTGGGCCCATCATCGCTGCTCGTAGCTATATTTTATTTATTTATTCATTCCCTTTAACTGTGGCAGGGCCAGTTTTTGAATAACTGGCCCAAAGGGGCCAACATCCTTATTTTTGAGCCCTGTGTGTGATGTAAGGACTTGTCTCAAACTAGACATGTTGGACAATCTCATCAAAATAAGTTTAAAGTTTTTGTAGTGATACCAAAGGAATTGTGCTCTCCTTATGAGTTGTAGTGCCTGCACATTGACAAAAGTTGGATCATGTCATAAAACTTCCCCATCACCAGATTTTGCAGACTTCGTTTGGGGGTCGCCTAGATCAGTGTTTCCCAACCGCTGTGCCGCGGCACACTAGTGTGCCATGACAAGTTGTCCGGTGTGCCGTGGAAAATGGCCAATTTTGAATAATAATAAATAAAATATAGATGTACAGAAATGTTTTACAATTAAAAGTAAACCAACTGTGACCTCATCGAATATTTGACCACGTATACGTGATCTCATCCAGGAGACTGTACGTATACGTGACCTCGTAGCCCGCGATTTTCCCATGTGCGAATTCCACACATAATTACGACCACGCTACTAAAACCAACGGGAAAACATGGATAAATTCTTGAAAAGAAAATCTAACGACCCTGAATCGGAACCTGGGCCCTCTAGCAGTGGAGACACAGGAAAGAAAGCAAAAACGGTGAGCTCAAGACAATACAGCGACAGTTATCTGTCATATGGATTCACTTTCACCGGGGATCGCTCGGCAGCACTACCCTTATGCTTAGTCTGTGGAGAAAAACTATCTAACCATGCAATGGTTCCTAGCAAGCTTAAACGTCATTTACAAACAAAACATCCATCACTTATTAAAAAAAGACAAACTATTTTGTGCGTTTGAGAGATCAAACGGAGAAACAGGCTTCTTTGATGAGAAAGAGTACCACAGTGTCTGAAAAAGCTCTCGAAGCTAGCTACCTGGTTGCTGGTTTAGTGGCAAAATCGAAAAAGCCACATACGGTGGTGGAGTCATTAATTATGCCTGCATGCAAAGCAATTGTGAAAACAATGTTGGGTCCAAATGCTGCCAAAGAAATTGCAAAAGTGCCCGTTTCAAACAATTCAATCGCCAGACGCATTGACGATATGTCCGCTGACATTGAGAGTGTTGTACTGGAAAAAATAAAAACTAGCGTCAAATTTGCACTCCAAATTGATGAATCAACAGACATAAGTGGGAATGCTCAGCTATTAGCAAACGTGCGCTTTGTGGATGGTGAAATCATCAGAGAGAATTTTTATTTTTGCAAAGAGTTGCCATCAAAAACAACAGGAGAGGAAATATTTCGGGTGACATCCGATTACATTGAACAAGGAGGACTAAAATGGGAAAACTGCGTGAGTGTGTGTACCGACGGAGCAGCATCCATGACTGGGAATACCAAGGGATTCGTCAGTAGAGTCAAAGAAAAAAATCCGAACGTCACGGTCACGCACTGTTTTTTGCATCGCGAGGCACTTGTTGCCAAGACGTTACCAAAGGAGCTGTCGAATGTGTTGGATGGTGCAGTGCGTATTGTCAACTTTATAAAAACAAGGCCTTTGAAAAGCCGACTATTTGCTATCTTATGTGAGGAGATGGGGGCAGACCATAAGACTTTATTGCTTCATACGGAGGTCCGATGGCTGTCCCGTGGTAAACTTTTGTCGCGTGTGTACGAACTGAGGGAAGAACTGAAAACCTTCTTAACAGCGGAAAAATCGGAGTACGCATTGCTGTTGGCAGATGAGGAATGGTGTGCACGGTTGGCATACATGGCGGACATTTTTGCACACCTGAATGAACTGAACACGCGAATGCAAGGGAGAAATGAAAATGTACTAACTAGCACAGACAAACTGCATGGATTCAGATCAAAGCTTGCCCTCTGGCGACAACATGTGGAAAAAGGCTCTCTTGAGATGTTTCCCCTTGCCCAAACTGGACATTCAGACAACTTTGCGGCATTGTGTGAGGTAATTTGTAAGCATCTATCAACTCTCGAAGAAAAATTCTCTTTTTATTTCCCCTTAACATCACCTGAAGCCTTTGACTGGGTTCGAGACCCATTTAGCTCATCTGCAATGGATAACGCAAATGGACTGTCGCTGCAGCAACAAGAGCAGCTCACTGAAATGAGACAGGACCGTGGTTTGAAAATTACATTCAGTGACCTACCTTTGGACAGTTTCTGGTTGACTGCTGCCAAAGAGTACCCAGTCATTGCAGACAGTGCAATCTCAGTGTTGTTATCTTTTTCCACAACCTACTTATGTGAGCTCAGCTTTTCCAGTTTGACTTATATAAAGAACAAAAATAGAGAAAGATTGAGAGCAGTTGACCAAGAGCTCCGTGTGTCGTTGTCATCAATTCCAGCGAGGAATCATCATCTTTGTGTTCATCAAAACAAGCTCAAGTTTCACATTGACATCATATGTGAGTACTACGTTTATTATAATATGCTGTCTTAACAAGAAATTTAAAGCAATGCAGTTTTGTGCCATTTTGTTATATTTTAGTGGTTAATGTGATGCTGGTGTGCCGTGAAATTTTTTGCAAATTAAAACTGTGCCGCGGCAGAAAAAAGGTTGGGAAACACTGGCCTAGATCACAGAGAGTCGGCTCCAAATGGCCTGATACCTAGTGCTTCTCCAAAAGTTTTATGACCATCCTCTCTCCAGGGGTTCCAGAGGCCCTTTTGCTATCAGTAAGCCGTTAAAAGGACATAAGACCTGTTAGATTTATTTTCCCCATAGATTAATATGGGGAATGGATACCTGACTGTGCGTATCAAGACAAAGGCCTATAATGTCTCATTCAACATGGCATGGGTCCGGGGGACTCATTGAACTGGACTTCTGAAGCGGAAGAACATTTTGATGCATTGAAGATTTCTATCACGTGCGCTCCTGCGTAAAATAAATTTAACCATTAAGCCCACTTCGGTTTCTAGCCCAGCAATTCAGTCGCTGTATGGCTTATCCACATTGATAACTGACCGCGAGTGGCATGAGAAATGAACAACCCTCCAGAATGCCCTCCTACTGAGAAAAATGTCCAGATCTCTGCAACCTGCTCGTCGACCACAGAGACAGTTATCCTAATTCCAGATGATCTAGGCGCCCAGACCGCATCTCAGCAGACGGCTGACTACCCAAAACAGGCCAAGACACACACACGGCCATCAACTGAGGTATGACTGGAACAAGAAGTTCCCAAGCTCCTGACCAGCAGCTCCACAAGCATGTACACCCCATGTACATATCACAGATGGACACACGCCCTCTCTTCACCAGCAAAGACTTGCTGAACTATTTTTTGAGCCTCTAAGTGTCTTTAGGCATGAACAGAATTGGGCTCAAGTACGGGAACTTTCACTTTCCAGCCAGCCAACTCGTCTGAAATGCATTGCCAGGTCACAA
Source organism: Triplophysa rosa (assembly GCF_024868665.1). Lineage (NCBI taxonomy): Eukaryota > Metazoa > Chordata > Actinopteri > Cypriniformes > Nemacheilidae > Triplophysa > Triplophysa rosa. The sequence continues at coordinate 26,169,219 of NC_079900.1, forward strand.
AAGTGAAAATCTCAGCTGGTCGTGAGAACCCAGTCTCAAGGTCGAACCAGCCGACGACCCAGATGTTTCCTGCCCTTACATGCCAAAGACACATCACCAGGTGACATGATGATAGCAGGCACCATACAGGAACTATGGCCAGACAACTCAGACATCAGCCTCACACTGTTCACATGCTCTCCACAACAACACCAGCATCAGACATTTCCTCTGCTGTCAAGTACACGCAGTTCCCATTGGACTCATGCCTGTCAACCACAGCAATGGCCAAGGAAACCGGTGCTTTGAACTTGAAATGGAATAGCCAATGCTGAACCTGCTACTTTCTGGATCTCGCGAACCTCACAGCCCTATGGGGGGACCCTGTCAAGTGCGAGAATTTTCTGCCAGACTAGACCAGCCCAGAGCTTCGCACAATGGTGAATAAATGAGACCGTGGCACCTGCATTCAGCAAAAGGGGTCACTGTTCAGCTCAACATACAGTGTGAGTGTTTACAGTGTTTCCATCTTAAGAATATATCTAAACTACGTCATATGCTGTCAATGTCAGATGCAGAGAAGTTAATTCATGCATTCATGACATCAAGACTAGATTACTGTAATGCACTGTTAGGTGCCTGCCCTGCAGGCTTATTACAAAAACTCCAACTGGTCCAAAACGCGACAGCTCAAGTTCTTACACGTACAAAAAAGTATGAACATATTAGCCCGGTTCTGTCAACCTTGCACTGGTTACCTATAAAGCATCGCGTTAACTGTAAAATCTTACTTATTATCTATAAAGCCCTACATGTTTTAGCACCTCAGTACTTGAATGAACTCCTCTTGTATTACAGTCCTTCAAGTGCATTATGCTCTCAGGCATCCTGTCAGTTAGTAATACCTAGAATTTCAAAATCAAGTGCAGGTGGTAGATCCTTTTCCTATCTAGAGCCTAAACTTTGGAATAGTCTTCCCTACACTGTCCAGGAGGCAGACGCACTCTGTCGGTTTAAATCTAGACTAAAGACACATCTTTTTAATCTTGCATACACTACACTTCCATAATATAAATCCTCTGAGGGTTTAGGCTGCATTAGTTAGATCAACCGGAACCAAAAACATAACTGATGTACTTGTTGCATCAAAGAGTGCAGAACAGTACTCTACTCTCAGCCAGTCTTGTCTCATTGTTGCAAGGTTACCACAGCAAGCAGGATGCAGTTCATGCCCAGACCTGATGGTAGAGCAGAGAATGGAAAGCGGCGACCTGACAAGAGCTGAGATGATAGAGCTTTATAAAGAAGGATGCGGTCACTTGACACATCTTCACCACAAAATTTCAAATGCTATTATATTATTAATGATAATCTAAAAACTATAATTTACCTTATTAATAAGTTTATTTATTTTTATTTAGCCTTGATGTGCAAGAACTGTCGAGCTTGTGCAGAGGCAGCAGCTTTTGCCAGAGGGGAACTGGAATCCCCTGGTTGGGCCTGGGTTCTCCTGAGTTTTTTTTTTCTCGATTAGAGTTTTGGGTTCCTCGCCACCGTTTGCATACTGTTTTTTGCCTGGCCAGGGGGCTGCTTTAGAATTTTAAAGTTTCACTTAATTAATATTGCATATAGGAATATATAGTCTGTTATATTTGACCTGTGCTTCTCTCTCCTTTATCTTAAATGTGTGCTCTCACTGTGCGTGCATGTGTGCGTGTGTGTGCGTGCATGTGTGTGTATGTGTGTGCGTGCATGTCTGTGTGTGTGCGTTCTCGTCTGTGTACGTGTGTGTGTGCGTGCGCGTCCATGTGTCTGCGCGTCCGTGTGTATATGTCTATCTCTATGTGTGTTAGTACATGTGTATATTGTGTGTGTGGAGTGTTTTGTATGTGGGTATGTCTGTCTTCTGTGTTTTCACCTTTTTCTTGTTTTTACAGGTGCGACTTTAATTGTTTTGCTTATAGTCAATATGTCTCATGTACAGCTGATTTGTAACAATGAAAATTGTAAAAAGCGCTATATAAATAAAGTTGAGTTGAGTTGAGAGTTGACCAAGCCCTCAACCACACACATTCAATGGAATAGGTGGAGCATGGCCCACTCTGGAAGCCACACCCCCTTTTTTCTGAATAAGTCATCTTTTGCAGTTTGCATACTGTACAAGTGAGTACCAAAGTTTTTGAACAATGCCTTCATTTAGAGCATGACAACAGATTACCACTTCAAGGAGATGGACCACACCCTGCACCTGCCATCAACTGCAAGTGCTAGAGCTGCTCTTCACAAAAGACAGTGATGCAGAACTAATGTCAACTACGTGGCTCCACTCACAGAACCACATGACATTACAGCCCAAGCTAGCTGCATCCTGGGCTACACAGAACACCGCCTACAAGGTTTGAGAACTGTTAAAAAGAACTGCCCACTCATGTAAATGAGTGCTAAAGATGGTACCATGAACACACCCAATGGCACCTGCACTTCACCACATGCCTGATTTACCCTCACTGAATTGAGTTCCATCTGAAAGCTGAACTTGCCAACCACTGCCTTAACACTGGTCTACAGTGACAGTGTGACCAAAACGATAGGGGGGTAGCCAAGCACTAGCAGAACACGAATGACAAGAGCTGCCCTGTGCTGCACTAGCCATCCAGCGATGTTCCATTCACATCAGAACACAGAAGGTAATCATAGAGACATGCCACAAACCTGTGATGTTTCTAACAGTCCAAGCCACCACACCACAGATCCCACGTACACAAAGCCACGTGGTCGATGACACAATGGTGGCCCAGAACAGGTGTTTTGTGGAGCAAGCCTGTCCCACTGCAACACTTCAAGCTTCAGGATATAATCAGGATAGCTGTCACTTGTGCTGTGATGTTTGATGAAACATCACAGCACAAATGACAGCTATCCTGATTATCCTTCAAATCACAGCGGCTTACATGAACTCCATCAGAAAATTTCTAACCTGCATAGACTCAAAGTAGGCCAAGGTAAGTTTCACACGCTATCACTTGGCAGGAACCATAGCGAACCATAAGGGGCTGTGTCCACTGAGGCGCATTCATGCGACTGAAAACGGCAGGAGCTCAGCTGAAAACGCCCGCTGCAGGCGCAGCATTCTGCCTAAAGTAGAAACCTGGGCACCTGGTCAAACGCCGGCGCTGATCGTGGGAAAAATGCATAGCACCAGCGCTGAGCGAAGAAAAAAACGTCAACTGATGGCTTTTTTTTTTCGTTGAAAATAATTGAAAAAACACGCCGGCCGCAGGCGTAAACGCCTCGGTGGACACAGCCTCTAAGCCAGTTGAGCATTAACACCTATTCCAGACATGCAGTGTCATCACAAAGGAAAACGATATGCTAATCTATGGGAAAGGGTGAAAGGACATTCTTAACTGAGGCATTTTGTTGCAAACGGTGGTCACCAAAAACCCACCTGCCCATCCCAAGAATCACTTCTAAGCCACGGCAAGCACCTCACGCTGCTACAACGATAGATTGTGTGTGACCTGTGCCGAGGTCGACGGGGGGAAACTATGACTTTTTACAATCACCTGCCGGCTCACCAAGCAGGTAGAGTACCGCCCAGCAGCCCACAAGACAAACCGCTGCATCACAGCACACTTCCATATGTTCACCAGGTTCTGCCAAGTGTAATGAACCAACTGAACAACGAGCAGTATGTTGGAGAAGTATGTGTCTGTTAACATGAAAAATGGGACGGGAACAGCCCCTTTGTGGCCGCCGCCATCAGAGGGACCTCAAACCAACCAATGTGTGTGTCTCTCTTTGATCTAATGGCCAGATGACAGATGGCACAACCACAACACCCACTCCAACCTTGTCACAGCCTACACCACTCACCAGTACTTCAATGAAAGGCACCGGAGAGCGACACCTGCTTTCGCCCAGCAATCACTGCTGAAAATGTGAAGGCCAGAGAGCATGCTGTACCCGGCAAGATTCACAAGAGGAACGTGATGTGAGTGCCAAGATTTGGTATCATAACTCTGCCTAGCTACGTGGGACAACCTCCTATCAGAAGAGAACTTCCTCCTCATAACCAAAACTGCGAAGAGGGGGGGGAAGCTAGTCAACGCCACTCCCCATGACACAACACTGCAGAAAGATAAGATAACGTGAAGATAAGAAACACCCTAACTAACGTGTTGCAAGAACCAGCAAACAGGTGCAGGGCTGCTCTCCCTTGATGTCCAAGCAGGATGGAAAAGATGAAAGGTACCCAAGTTGAGACAATGCCCGACCACATTGGGAACATTCTCTGCCTGTATGTCAAGATGCTGGGGACAAATAGGAACCACCCGTCATTCCGCCATCATGATCCAACTAACCATCGTCAGCTGAAGTAAACACTTGAACTTCACCTTCCGAAAGGGGGGTTATGTAGAGCCTGGCATTGCCAAATGTTGGATCATGTCATGTCATGTCATGTCATAAAACTTCCCCCTCACCAGAGTTTTGCAGACCTCACTTGGGGGTCGCCTAGATCACAGAGAGTCAGCTCGAAATAGCTTGATACATGGTGCTTCTCCAAAGTTTTATGACCATCATCTCTCCAGGGGTTCCAGAGGCCCTTTTGCTAACAGAAAGCCGTTAAAGAACGTATCACATCTTCCCCCATCTGATGCTAGCCAGAGGAACTTCTGTGACAAAACTACACTAAACTGTCCTTTTCTATAAATACATGTAAATATCCTTGTTGTGTGTTGGCACTCTTGCCATCTTAAGTTACCTGTAACCAGTAATGATGCAAGTTTTGATTTAGGCTTTGTTGTATTCATACGTTGTGTCATGGTTCTGCGTCACCTAGTCTTGGATTTTCTGGTCCTGAGGCAGAGCCATGACAAAGTCTTTGGTTATGTGTGGAGAGAAACATATTATTGTCCTTTTGACAATAATATGCATTCTCTCTAGTGTCTCGTCATTGGCCCCGCCCCTCTCGTTTCCTGTATTGTTTCCCGGCTGTGTTTCATTACCCTCACCTGCCCTGTGTTATTATCCCTCGTTTGTGTTCCCTTTAACTAGTCCTCATGTTTCATTGTCCTGTGTTCGGTCATTGTGTGTACTATGTATGTGTACCCTGGATGTGCTGTGGTTTGGTTGTCGAGTGTTCCTGTCCCTAGCCGTAGCCGTGTCCGTGTTCTGTGAGTGTTGTGGTTTACCCTTGTCATGTGTTGATTTAAGACGTTTGGTCGTGTTCTTTAGTTTAGGTTTTTACTGTTCTTGCTTTCGTTTTGCCCCCTCGTGGGAAGTCTTTTGTTTTGTATTAATCTCTGTTCTGTTTTCCCCATCGAGGGTGTTTTGTTTTGTGTTTTTATAATTAAAGTCTTGTTTCATTAACCCCTTCACTGCTTGCCTGCATTTGGGTTCTTCCACCACGCCCGATCGTGACGCGTTGGGATGATTCACAGTTTAACATAATTCAAGGCATAGCATGTTTACTATGTAACTACTCCTCTCTTAATTCCCTATCTAATGAGCAATGTTATAATACTATAGCATGCATCGTACTATGTCCATAACGAAGTTCAGTTATTAGGTGCAAATTAACCATACTGTCAGAGCTATGCAAATAAGGCGGCATGAGAAACAAAGGAACATTCTCTGGCCCACTTATCGTCTTCATGGCATTGGCCACCTGGGGGCAGGGCAGGGGCTAGACCCTAAACTCAGCACTTCAGCAGGACTGCATTTGAAACCTTTGAAGATTTACATCTCCATGCGCATACTGGATATTGTTCAGCACAGAGCTAGCAAGTATCCGATTATTTATGCTAAAAATAGCTGCGTTTAAAGTTTGTGCCTCTTTGTTAAAGATGTTTTTACTGGTGTTCAGAAATGTTTTACCTGCCTTGCTGCGATCCAGCTCTCTCGCTCTCCGCATTTCCCTAGCATGTTTGTGTTTCATGTTGTTTGTGTTTATAGACCGCCATTATGTTTACCATGTAGAGTAGTTTTAATAAACAACCATATATTCGCTTATGATGGTTTCTGTACTCACTGCTCACAAAACTGAGGTCCCTTAAGTTGTGTTCCGATCTATGCTCCATATGCTCTAAATACTGTTTGGTAAAGTCACGTTACTTATGGCCGTGAGATAACGTTAACGTGTATAATATCATTGATGCATTTGCTGGACGAATACATACAAGTCGATATTGTTATCACTATCACTACTGCTAATCAGAAACTGTAAAATATGTATATTTAATGACAATTATGATATGTATTTTCCTTTGAGCTAAACTAATTCCCTGACTGAAACTGAGATTTTAAATAACTAATTTCATGGATGTGATCTTGATAGATCTGGTGGAGAATCATATTTGGTGAGCTAATTTCAACACTATTTTAACAACAGCTAAAACCGCTACAGTATTGAGCTTCACTTCACGTCTGGCAAAAGCAATTGCATGCAGATTTCTTCCCTGCTACTGATACAGTGCACCTAGCTCGGTGGTGCTAGCATCGATGTGCAACTCATATGGAAGCTTAGGGTCCATGAATCCTACCACGGGAGCTGTAGTGAACGTTTCTATTAATGTGTCAAAAGCCTGCTGACAACTTTCTGTCCATCTCTTTCCAAAAGGAACTTTTTGTTTATGCCTTCAAATGAAGAGGTGGGTACCCAACAGTCAAATCATTCAATGGTTTTGTAATCTTAGCACAATCTTGGATGAATTGGCTGTAACAGCCATCAAACCTTAAAAACTAATGTGGTTGGGTTTTAGGGTTTGGTCCGGTGTTAATAATCTCTATTTCCTGAGGGCCCGTTTCTACGTCATTTTGGGATATGATATGTCTTAAATATTTAACAGATGTCTGCAGAAACTCTTCTCTAATGAAAGCTTCAGGCCATATTCTGTCAAGCGATTTAGGACATTTAAGATGCAGGTTTCATGTTTTTCCAATGTACCAGAAAATACAATTAAATCACCCAGAAATACCAAGACCTCAGTGAGGTTGATGTCACCTGTTACAAAACGAGGGGGGAAGAACCCAAGTGCAGGCAGCAGGGAAGGGTACATGAAACAAGACTTTAATAATAAAATACAAAACAAACACCCACAAGGGGGTAAAACGATGAGGACAAGGGAATGACACATTTTGAGAACAGGGACTAAACTAACTAACAATACGAAAACACTAGACAAAACTAACACTAGACTGTCTTTCACGGGGTCCCCCTCTGGCAGAAGCCGAACAGGACGTGAGCCTGGCGGCTCCTAAATGCCTCGTTTGACTCCATCTTGCCTGCTGGGTTCTGTTCTGGCTCTTGCGTTCTGTCACGAAATGAGGGGGGAAGTACCCAAGCGCAGGCAGCAGGGAAGGGTACACGAAACAAGACTTTAATAATAAAATACAAAACAAACACCCACGAGGGGGTAAAACGATGAGGACAAGGGAATGACACACTTGGAGAACAGGGACTAAACTAACTAACAATACTAGACACTAGACTGGACTGGGTACTCACAAGCAGGAACAAGAACAGGAACACTACAAGATATCACGGAGTTCTCACAGAACGTACAATGCATACAAAATATACAAGGTCTTTACAAAGATCTTTACAAGTATAACAAACGTAAGAGCACAGGACAAAAGACACGAGGGCATATAAAGGGAACTATAAACATCTGGCATTTCACATAATCTCTGAAAAATTCTCTCCTTCCACTTTGTGGGTAAGGGTAAGTCACCAAAATACCATCAAAATATAACCAAAGTCGCTTTGTAGACTTCTCTGCATCTGAGGACATGTCACTCTTTTCATCATTTTTTATCAATTCATTTAGCTACTGTATGGCATAGATATCTATTCTGCTCTAGGATTACATTTAGTCATTTAGCCGACGCTTTTCTGTAGCTCAGTGGTAAGAGCATGGCGTTAACAACGCCAAGGTCCTGGGTTCGATCCCAGGGGATTGCACATCCTTAGAAACAAATGTATAGGTTAATGCAATGTAAGTCGCTTTGGATTTGGCATCTGCCAAATGCATAAATATATTCGTATTCGGAGGTGCGAATAGTCATCAGAAGTCTGCAGTAGTGCGTAAGTCTGATATTTACCCTGTTACCTTGTTTTAACCATTGAACTGGACTGTTGCCTGTTGTTAGTTAAGATTATTTGAGCTTGTTTATTTAATTACGCGTTGACTGAGTCCTAAGGTGATAGCGTTTATCTTCCGTTGGGTACTGTGTTACTGAAGTCACAGTACCACATTACCGCTCGTTACGGCTAGACATTATAGTTTTGCACTTAAAAGCACAGAACTAGTTGATTGCTGTTTGATCCGTTGCCCATTCAAGTCATTTGGGCTTTGTTTTGCTAATCGAGAAGGCGTGTTTAAGCGACCGTAAGTGCATTTAAACTCCCGGCTACTCTGGTAACTTGGAAGCGAATAGTCATCAGAAGTCTGCAGTAGTCGTTTAGGCTTTGTTTTGCTAATCGAGAAGGCATGTTCAGCTGTATTCTGTTCACGCTAATCTAAACACATACTTAAATGGTGCTAGTAGCGTCAGCCCTCGTGTTCAGCCCTCCTCGTGTGAAGACCAACGAGAGTAAAGGACCTGCGCGACTCCACCGAGCAAAGACACCGGCAAGGCACATCACTATATTTAAAATTCCTTTGCTTTCATTTAATTATAAACTAAAATCATGTGTTTCAAGTTTATTCCTGTACTCCACCGCAGACAGTGTTCTCACCCAAGATGCAAGGCATGACGCGCTCACTCTCACGCGCATCCCATTCACACCTCCCCTTCTACACCTCTGTCTCTCTCTATGGGTCTCTGGAACTGCCAATCAGCTGTGAACAAGACTGACTTCATCCATGCGTTTGCCAGCGAGTCTGACATTCACATTCTAGGTCTTACTGAGACATGGATTCGTCCTGAAGACTCCACCACACCCGCTGTTCTCTCCACAAACTACTCATTCTCTCACTCTTCCCGCCAAACTGGAAGAGGAGGAGGCACAGGTTTGCTTATCAACAATAATTGGAAATATTCCACACTTTCTTCCCTATTCAACAACCATTCATTTGAATACCACGCTGTTAATATCACTTCTCCCACTCAGCTCAGCGTTGCTGTAGTTTACCGTCCCCCAGATCCTCTTCACAACTTCGTTGAAGAGTTAGATGTGCTGCTCTCATCATTGCCAGAGGATGGCGGCCCTCTTGTAGTCTATGGGGACTTTCACACCCTCACCGCCTCATTCGACCTCACGTGCCTTGCCACAGCCGGTACTCACAGATCAGGAAACCAGCTTGATCTCATCTACACCCGTAACTTCACCACAGATAACATTCAACATGCTCCTTCCTACATGCACTACACCTACATCACCACCTGTTTATTTTAGACGGAATCTTCGCTCTCTCTCCCCTAGCACCCTATCTGCTAAAGTGAAATCCTCTCTTCCCTCCAACTTTGCATCTCTAGATGCTGACACTGCACCATCACCTTATGCTCAACACTTACATTCTGTCTAGATAACCTTTGTCCTCTGTCCTCCAGACCAGTTCACGCCACCCCCTCCTGCCCTTGGCTGTCTGACATCCTCCGTGAACAACGGAGTACACTCAGGGCTGCTGAAAGGAAATGGTGCAAGACCAAGAATCTTGCTGACCTAAGGGATTATCAGTCACTACTCTCCTCTTTCTCTACTAGTGTTACCACAGCTAAAACGTCTTTCTATACCACCAAGGTGAGCAATGCACCTAACACTTGGCAGCTTTTCAAGACATTTAACTCTCTTCTTTGCCCCCCTCCTCCCCCACACACTTCATCTTTGACTGCGGAGGACTTCGCTGTATTTTTCACTGAGAAAACATCATCCATCAGCAAACAATTCTCAGCACCTCAGACCTCGGTACACACTACCCTCACTTCAAACATTGAACTCTTTCTCTTTCTATCGGTCACAGAAGCACTGCAGCTAGCCAAGGTGGAATCTAAATCTTCGATCCTGGTTCTGCTAGACCTTTCTGCAGCTTTTGACACTGTCAATCACCAGATACTGCTAGCAACCCTGTCATCTCTAGGAATCTCAGGCACCCCTCTCCACTGGTTCAAATCCTACCTCTCTGGCAGATCCTTCAGGGTATCATGGAGAGGTATCATGTGGTCAGTCCACTGCTCATCACATGATCACTGGGGTCCCTCAGGTATCGGTGCTTGGACCACTGCTTTTTTCCATCTACACGACATCCTTGGGACCCATCATATGGGCACACGGCTTCTCGTATCACTGTTATGCTGACGACACCGAGATCTACATATCTTTCACCCAGACAATACCACTGTAGCAGCTAGCATTACAGCCTGCCTAGAAGACATATCAGCTTGTATGAAAGAGCATCACCTCCATCTTAACCCTGCCAAGACAGAACTACTCGTGTTTCCAGCACACCCCACGATGCTTCACGATTTCACCATCCAACTTGGCAACAATCACTCCTTCCAAAACAGCCAGGAACCTCAGAGTCATATTCGATGAACAGCTGTCCTTCAATGATCACATTGCAAGGACAAACGCGGTCATGCCGATATGCCTTATTCAACACTAGAAAGGTTAGACCCTATCTCACTGAGCATGCGGCACAACTCCTTGTCCAGGCCCTGGTAATCTCAAGGTTGGACTACTGCAATGCTCTCCTTGATGGTCTTCCTGCAAAGGCTATTAAACCACTCCAGCTGATTCAGAACGCAGCAGCAAGCCTCATCTTCAAACAGCCCAAAAGGGCTCATGTGACACCCCTTTTCATTTCTCTCCACTGGCTACCGGTTGAGCCCGTATCAGATTCAAGTCACTAATGCTTGCCTACAGGACTATCACTGGATCTGCACTGGCATACTTTCACACCCCCCTACAGTCCTACACCCCATCAAGATCCCTGTGTTCAGCAAACCAGCGGCGTCTTGTATTGCCTCCCCATAAGGGCAGTAAATCGTTTTCCCGCTCATTCACAACTCCTTCCTGGTGGAACATTCTTCCTAACTCACTCCGGTCAACCACATGTCTCACAACATTAAAAAATGACTTAAAACCCATCACTTCTCAACTCAACTCAACTCAACTTTATTTATATAGTGCTTTTTACAATTTTCATTGTTACAAAGCAGCTGTACATAAGACATATTGACTATAAGCAAACCAATTAAAGTTGTACCTGCAAAAACAAGAAAAATGTGAAAACAAAGAAGACAGACATACCCACATACAAAACACTCCACACACACAATATGCACACGTACTAACACACAGACACACACACACACGGACGCTCACGCACACACACACACACACGTACACAGACAAGTACGCGGACACACGCACGCACGCACACACACACACGCACAGTGAGAGCACACATTTAAGATAAAGGAGAGAGAAGCGCAGGTCAAATATAACAGACTATAAATTTCTATATGCAATATTAATTAAGTAAAACTTTAAAATTCTAAAGCAGCCCCCCCGGCCAGGCAGATGCAAAACAGTATGCAAACGGTGGCGAGGAACCCAAAACTCTAATCGAGAAAAAAAAACTCAGGAGAACCCAGGCCCAACCAGGGGATTCCAGTTCCCCTCTGGCAAAAGCTGCTGCCTCTGCACAAGCTCCAGAGAGCTTGCACAAGGCTAAATAAAGTAAATAAACTTACTAATAAGGTAAATTATAGTTTTAAGATTTTCATTAATAATCTAATAGCATTTGAAATGTTGTGGTGAAGACATGTCAGGTGACCGCGTCCTTCTTTATCCAGCTCTATCATCTCAGCTCTTGTCAGGTCGCCGCTCTACCATCAGGTCAGGCCATGAACTGCATCCTGCTCGCTATGGTAACCTTGGAACAATGAGACAAGACTGGCTGAGAGTAGAGTACTGTTCTGCACTCTTTGATGCAACAAGCACATCAGTTGTGTTTTTGGTTCCGGTTGAGCTAACTAGTGCAGCCTAAACCCTCAGAAGATTTATATTATGGAAGTCTAGCGTATGCAAGATTAAAAAGATGCATCTTTAGTCTAGATTTAAACTAACAGAGTGTGTCTGCCTCCCGGACAGTGCAGGGAAGACTATTCCAAAGTTTAGGCGCTAGATAGGAGAAGGATCTACCACCTGCACTTGATTTTGAAATTCTAGGTATTACCAACTGACAGGACGCCTGAGAGCGTAATGCACATGAAGGACTGTAATACAAAAGGAGTTCATTCAAGTACTGAGGAGCTAAACCATGTATAGCTTTATAGGTAATAAGCAAGATTTTAAAGTTAACGCGATGCTTTATAGGTAACCAGTGCAAGATTGACAGAACCGGAATAATATGTTCATACTTTTTTGTACGTGTAAGAACTCGAGCTGCCGCGTTTTGGACCAATTGGAGTTTTTGTAATAAGCCTGCAGGGCAACCACCTAACAGTTCATTACAGTAATCTAGTCTTGATGTCATGAATGCATGAATTAACTTCTCTGCATCTGACATTGACAGCATATGACGTAGTTTAGATATATTCTTAAAATGGAAAAACACAATTTTACAGGTGTTGGTGAATGTGGCTTTCAAATGACAGATTACTATCGAATAGAATGCCAAGATTCTTTGCTGACGACGAGGGTTTTATGGAACATCCGTCAATAGTTAAACAGTAGTCTTGGTTGTTACTTATAGCAGTTTTCGGTCCAATAAGTAACACTTCCGTTTTGTCCGAGTTCAGTAATAAAAAGTTGTTACTCATCCAGTTTTTTATATCGACTATGCATTCCATTATTCGATGGAACTGCTGTGTTTCATGAGTCTTCGAGGAAATATAAAGTTGAGTATCATTAGCATAACAGTGAAAGCTAACTCCGTGTCGCTTTATTATATCTCCTAGAGGTAGCATGTATAATGCGAAGAGCAGAGGCCCTAAGACTGAGCCCTGTGTTACATTGTACTTCTGTGAATAATTTACAGACAAATGAAAACAATAATAATAATACGAACTCTCTCTCTTTCTCTCAACAGGTAGTGGTCTAGCTTTTGTTGAAACTAGTAACTTTGTATTAGCACCTATTGTATTATTGCTCGTGTATAACATATCGCTCATTGCTCCCTGAACTCTCTGTAAGTCGCTTTGGATAACAGAGTCTTCTAAATGACTAAATGTAAATGTAAATATAGCCCACCACAGTATACAAAGCTAAGGATACTTTTTTTATAGAAAGAGTAGAAAAGAGATAGAAGTCAGAACTGATCGGTTAGGTGTTGATGGACGAGATGTGTTTACAGAATCTGTTGATCTTGAAGCAGCGGGCAGATCGTTCCACAAATGGGTAACCGATCCGAGAAGGTCCGTGAGAGTGATTTTTTTACAGTTTTGGGATGGCACTACAAGATGTCGTTCGTTTGCAGAGTGTAGGAATCTGGCGGTTACATAAGTCTGCATTAGCAAGTGAAGATATGGGGGTGCCAAAGCAGTGGTGGTCTTGTAGGCCAAGAGCAGAGCCTTGAATTTGATTCGAGCGACTACAGGGAGCCAATGTAACTTAATGAAGAGAGGAGTGACGTTTGCTGTCTTCGGTTCATTGAAGACCACTCTTGCCGCTGCATGCTGGATCATCTGTAAAGGTTGTGCAAGCTGGAAGTCCAGCCAGTAGTGCATTGCAATACTCCAGTCTGGACAGAACAAGAGGCTGGACTAGGACTTGCGTAGCATGCTCGGATAGGAATGGTCTATGTAACACGTTCAAAGTAAGGAAGGAAGGAGGCGGGAACCGGCGAATGATAACCAAAACTTTAATAATATAAACAAAGCATAAACAAAAGTAAAGGGCCGGCAGCCACTTCACGGTCGACTGCCGGCTACACAAACATAACTAAAACACATACAATGTCTAGACCTGGTCCTCTCTTGTACCTTCTTGTCGCTCCTCCTCTTATGCTTCCGGAGCTCCTCCATGAGAGATGCGAGACCGGAGTAATGCACAGTTGACACTCATTATCACTCGCGCCACCGTCCTCGCGTCGTTCCCTCACTGCTCTCATCCCGCCTCCCTTGTCACAGTCTAATTTTCCTAATACTGTAGAGGATGAATCTACAGGACCGGATGGTGCTGGCAACAGTGAACGTGAAGTTTAGCTGATCATCGATCACCACTCCCAGGTTTTTGGCCATTCTGGAAGATGTGATGGTTTATGAGCCCAGATGAATGGAGAGATTGTGATGAATTTTTGGGTAGGCTGGGATTACAAGCAGTTTTGTTTTTGCAGGGTTCAGCTGCAGGTGATTGTCCTTCATCCAGAGCAAAATGTCACTCAGGCATCTTGAAAGCGTGCAGAAAAGGACTGCTGAAATGACAGGTGGAGTTGTGCATTATCCGCATAGCAGTGATAGGAAAAGCCATGTTTCCGAATGACAGAACCTAGGGATGTCATGTATACGGAAAAGAGGCTGCTCTTGCCAGTCTCAGGGCTTCAATGACAGAGAGCAGCGCAGTCTCGGTGGAATATCCGCTCTTGAAACCAGACTGGTTGCTGTCCAGGAGGCTGTTCTGCGTGAGAAATGAGGAGAGCAGGTTAAATACAACACGCTCAAGAGTTTTGGCAATGAAGGGGAGGAGAGATACCGGTCTGTAGTTCTCTAACAGTGCAGGATTAAGAGTGAGTTTTGTAGTGTATTTCGGGAAAACTCTGAGTTTAACCACAGTACCATACGTATAATTAATGGTGATTAACCATTAACTATTTTATACACTTTATCTGATGCAGCAGAATTAAAGATAGCGACAGACTAAATGTACTCGTCCAGCGAGTGATCAGCAGATCGTATATTAACTCTAAGAAATATTACTTTCCTGGCCTTGGAAAAACAATATTCTTACTGTGGTGCAGTACCACTTCAGAAATCGTAACGAAATCAAGCAGTTTAAGTGACGTTAATATGTGATAAATAAACACAGAAACCATTCAAGCATAGATACAAATGTGGTTTTATTTACTACACTAAAGGGGAAATAACCAACTAACTAACAAAGACCAAACACTAACAAACAACACATAAAACGTAAAAGCAGTAAAGAATGAAAGAAATAGACAAAGCAAAGAGTGGCAGTGTTAAATCAGCTATTCGCATCTGCATAAACCATCAAGGACAATCTCCTTATTTAAAAGGGGCAAAGCTTAAGCGCAGCTATTTAGAAATAGATCAGATACTTGCATTGGCTTCCTGGTTGTGCTGGGACAAGTTTTGGTGCGCATGCAAAAAGATTTCAGAGTCCTGATGAGTTCAAAGCAAGCGGGTGAGTCCGTCGGATTCTTTCTTAGAACCGGATTGGCTGACGAAGGTAGAACGAAATTAGCCGAAGCAAACTGCCGGAAGACGCTGTCTCCAAAGAGAGAGACACGTCTCATGAGGGTGAACGAACAAGAGCGAGCACGAACACACACGAGCAAGCACGAACACACACGAGCGAGCACTCTTTCCTCCGTGCACAGATGTTTTAACGCCGGGGGTGTCACGGCCCTCCAAGGTGGGCGATCCAATGTGATTAGATGATTTTGGGCACGAAAACATGTTTCTTTGTCCGGCACCCTAGCTCATTTGCATTTATGGTCGCCTGGGATCGTTTGGAGTAGGAATACCCTTACAGAAGAGACACATGAATTTCACACGTTTTTTACATGTTTTTCGCATGTGATCACATGTATACAACATGTGTTTAACATGTGCAAAAAAACATGTGAAATGTGTGTTTTTGGAACATTTTGGTCTGAATTCCATGTGAATTCCCATGTGAAACACATAGGATAACATGTAAAAACCCATGGGATGACATGTGCAACATGTGGTGACATGTGAAGAACATGTGATCACATTTGGAAACATGTCACATGTTATCCCATGGGTTTTTACATGTTATCCCATGGGTTTCACGTGGGAATTCACATGGAATTCAGACCGAAATGTTCCAAAAACACACATTTCACATGTGATCACATGTGTTTTTTGCACATGTGAATTTCGTGTGTCTTTTCTGTAAGGGTAGTCTTAGAATAAACTAAAATGAGTATAAAATACATTACTGTGCTATAATACACCATATTTTAAGAAATGAAGAGGGAAACATTTAGATATGAAACATGAAAGGGTTATAAGTACATTGACCTGTAGTTTGTACAAGAATGTAAATATGAACGGAATACCACTAAGCACACATGCCTTTAAGGTTATAGGTGAGGGAGAATAACATGGGGACAAGCATACAATATGGGGAATCCAGTCTTTTGTGGCTAAGGAGAGAGAAAGAGACATTCTTTTGGAATAATTTGAGGCTCTCAGTCCCTGGGGGCCACATGGCTTTTCTCACTTTGGTGAACAGCCCTGTCCTCCCCCAAGAACCTCCTTTGAAGTCCAGGGGAGAGTATTGGAATCTGTCCTGGTCAGAATCAGAAATCAGAATCAGAAAGAGCTTTTTTGCCAAGTATGTTTGCACATACAAGGAATTTGTTTTGGTGACAGGAGCATACAGAACACAGAAACAGCAACAAGAGTACACAGAGACCATAACACAATAGAATACAATACACAATGATTTAAAGAAGGGCCTATGGGTATAAAAAATTAAGAAATACAATACAATAAACATAAGATAAAGATATAGAGAGTAAAGCTATGTATGTATGTAAATATAAACAAGTAAAAAATAAGAATAGACTATTGTAGTACAAGGTATGTGCTATATACAGCAGAATGAATGAAATATAATTTACAGAAAAAGTTGTATAAAAAATAGATAGTGTATTATCTGGAAGATATAATTAATATAGCACTTAATTATTATTGCACAGAGTTATTAATTGCACGGTGTGTAAAAACATTTAACTGTTCAAGAGGTAGATGGCCTGAGGGAAGAAGCTGTTTTTGTGTCTGGTTGTTTTGGTGCTCAGTGCTCTGTAGCGCCGACCAGACAGCAGCATTGTGAAGAGATGATGGCTTGGATGTGAGAGGTCCAGGGTGATTTTCTGAGCCCTTTTCCTCACTCTGGATGTATAGAGTTCTTGGAGGGTGGGCAGGGGAGCACCAATGATCTTCTCAGCAGTCCGAACCGTTCTCTGTAGTCTTCTGATGTCTGACTTTGTGGCTGAGCCAAACCAGACAGTGATGGATGTGCAGAGGACAGACTCTATGACAGCTGAGTAAAACTGTTTTAATAGAGTTTGTGGTAGGTTGAACTTCTTCAGCTGATGTAAGAAGTACAACCTTTGCTGGGCTTTTTTAGCAATGGAGCCAATGTGATTGTCCCACTTCAGGTTCTGAGAGATGGTGGTGCCCAGGAACCTGAATGACTCCACTGCTGCCACAGTGCTGTTCATGATGGTGAGAGGGGGGAGTGCAGGGGGGTTTCTGCCGTCGGCTGCCGGCGGCTTGTTTGTATCAGTGCGCTTACCACTTCGCTCTAATATTAGTGTATTTTATTATCGTTAATTATTATTGTCGTTGCTAACTTATCCTGATATCTCAATAACCCTGTTCCTGTTATTTACTTGGAAGAGTCTAAACCAAAAGTGATAGTTAACTTAACGCTGTTAGCATAGCAATAGCGTGTTAGCTTGCTTTCTGTTCACACTCTGGAATATCATCTTGCCTCTGGTTTGTCTTGTGTGCTAACTGTTTCTCTTTTTAAGCGAGTATACTAAGATCCATCGAGCAACCTTGGTAAGTTGGAATTGCACTTCAAATCCGGTGAGTTATGGCTTCTATTCCTAATATTGTTACTTGCACCTCATGTCATATGTTTAGCTTAGCCTTCTCTGTCAGCTGCGAGGGTTTTATATGCGATAAATGCAGGGAAATAGTTAGGCTGACAGAGAAGATCTTAGAATTAGAGTCTCGCATCCAATCATTATCTGAGGATAGTAAGAGTTTAACGACGATAGAAAACACTTTGGATGCTAGCAACATTAGCGCACACAGCTCGGTTCCGGTTGAAAATCCCCCGCAGCTGGGAAACTTCGTGACTATGAGACGGCGTAGTCGCAGGACAAAACATCACTCGACCGTTCCGATTACAGTCTCGAACAGGTTTGCCCCGCTCAGTGACGCACCGACTGAGAAACCTGCTGAAAGTGCCCTAGTTATCGGTGATTCTATTGTTCGGAACGTTAACATAGAGGCACCAGCCACCATAGTCAAATGTTTACCGGGAGCCAGAGCGCCTGACATCAAGTCAAATTTAAATGTGCTGGCTAAGGCTAATCGTAAATTCAGTAAGATTGTCATTCACGTCGGCACAAATGATGTTCGACTCCGTCAATCGGAGATCACAAAAGATAACATTAAAGAGGTGTGTGAGCTCGCAAGCATGATGTCAGACACTGTAATATTCTCTGGCCCCCTCAATGCTTATCGTGGTGATGAGATTTATAGCAGATTATCATCACTAAATGGCTGGTTGTCTGAGTGGTGCCTGCAGAATGATATAGTTTTTATAAATAACTGGAAGAGTTTTGAGGGCAGACCTGACCTGTTGAAACGAGATGGTCTCCATCCCTCCTGGGCTGGGACTTCCATCCTGTCTAGAAATATGGCAAAAAGTCTTAATGCTAATGCTAAAACTTGACTCGCTGGGGCCCAGGTCAGGGAGCAGACAGTATGGCTTAACCAACTGTCTGCTTGCCGTCTCACGTCGCAGAATACACAAAATGTACAACATGTAGTAATCCGTTCTCCCAAACATCACAAAATAGAGACTGTGTCTGTCCCCCGGATTAGCAAACATAAAATAATGCGTAAACCTCTTGAAAGTAATTTAATAAACGTTAAACAAACTAAACATGAACAAAATACAGATAATCAACTGTTACGACTCGGATTGCTAAATATTAGATCTCTCTCTAATAAAGCACTTTTTGTTAACGATATGATAACAGATCATAAAATAGACATGCTCTGTTTGACAGAAACATGGCTAAAACCAGATGATTATATTGCTTTAAATGAATCTGTCCCCCAAGATTATTATTATAAACACGAGCCTCGTCTAAAAGGCAGAGGGGGAGGTGTCGCAGCACTTTACAATAACTCTCTTAGCATTTCCCAGAAGTCGAACTCTAAATATAATTCTTTTGAAGTCATGGTTCTTCATGTTTCAACACCTAATACTAAAGATAAAACACTTTTTAAATTGATTCTAGCTATTGTATATAGGCCTCCAGGGCACCACACAGATTTTATTAAAGAATTTGGTGGGTTCTTATCAGAACTAGTACTGGCCGCAGATAGAACGTTTAAAGAAGATTAAAAATGGCAGCCCCACACCGTGGTATAATGAACACACTCAGGCTCTAAAGAAAGCGGCCCGAAAAATGGAGCGCAACTTTAAGAAAACTAAATTAGAGGTATTTCGTACAGCATGGAAGGATAGTATTCGAAAATACAGGAAAGCCCTAAAAACTTCTAGATCCGCCTACTTTTAATCACTAATAGAAGAAAACAAGCACAACCCAAGGTTTTTATTTAACACGTGCTAAATTAACAAAAAATAAATCGTCAGTGACTTCTGATCCTGTATATCAGCATAGCAGTGATGAATTTATGAACTACTTCACATATAAAATCCAAGATATTAGAGAAAAAATTATAACAATGCAATCAGAAGTGAAACCCGCTGAACAAACTAACTACAGCGCCCTTAAGGAGAAAATGCAATTATTTTATACCGTAGATCAAGATGAGCTGTCTAAAATTATTAGATCATCTAAATCAACAACATGCATACTAGACCCTATACCTACAAATCTACTGAAAGAGATGCTCCCAGAAATTATAGATCCTCTTCTTGGTATTATTAACTCATCTCTGACATTAGGACATGTGCCTTAAGGTCAGTTTATGGTTCTGCGTAGCCTACGTACGTAGACGACGCCGTCGTGAACATTTATGGTTCTGCGTTGAGAGTATGCGTCATACTGCAATTACACCGCCGAAACGCTAGTTGGCTCTTTGTGTTTTCATGGGTTTGCTCTTCTTCGCCGATGTTTTGTGTGTGTGTATGCTAGTGTTTGCAAACGACAATGGAAGCCAAACCGACGTTAGAGGAAATCTCTCTCCAAGAATTCGCCGCCATCTGACAGTCTTTATAGTCCGCCGAAGAGGAGTCATACAGATGCGTGTATTTCCGAACCTCTTCAATCAGACGCTCAGTAACTTGGTCGATGTCGATGCTCACCATGTTGTTCTTTTGTGGACTCTGAACTTGCCGGAAGAAGACACCAGAGAAGAAGATGCCGGAAATGCGTAAAAGGAAGTACGATGCTGCCAAACCGACCAATCACAGCGCTTGCGGTCCGCGTAGGGTCCGCGTTGAGTTGACGCGTTGTTACATTTTTGGAGAGGTGCGCGTCAGGCTAGGCGTAGGGTACGCACAGGGTACGCGGCTCTGCGTAGGCTACGCTAGATACCACAGCATAAACTGACCTTAAAGCATATAAGGTGGCTGTTATAAGGCCCCTTGTCAAAAAACCCAACTCGACCCTAGAGAACTAGGGAACTACAGGCCTATATCGAATCTACCTTTCATATCTAAAGTTCTGGAAAAAGTAGTTTCAACTCAATTATGCTCCTTCCTCCAAAGGAATGACATCAATGAAGAATTCCAGTCTGGATTTAGAGCATGTCACAGTACAGAGACTGCTTTGATCAGAGTTACAAATGATCTGCTATTGGCGTCTGACCGAGGTTGTATCTCGTTATTGGTGCTGCTAGACCTTAGTGCTGCATTCGATACCATTGACCACAGCACACTCCTACATAGACTCGAAAATTATGTCGGCATTAAGGGAATAGCTTTGAAATGGTTTAAATCTTATTTATCCGACCGTTTTCAATTTGTAGCAATAAACAATGAGGTGTCACGCAAATCGCAAGTCCAGTACGGTGTACCACAGGGCTCAGTCTTAGGGCCTCTGCTCTTCGCATTATACATGCTACCTCTAGGAGATATAATAAAGCGACACGGAGTTAGCTTTCACTGTTATGCTGATGATACTCAACTTTATATTTCCTCGAAGCCTCATGAAACACAGCAGTTCCATCGAATAATGGAATGCATAGTCGATATAAAAAACTGGATGAGTAACAACTTTTTATTACTGAACTCGGACAAAACGGAAGTGTTACTTATTGGACCGAAAACTGCTATAAGTAACAACCAAGAATACTGTTTAACTATTGACGGATGTTCCATAAAACCCTCGTCGTCAGCAAAGAATCTTGGCGTTCTATTCGATAGTAATCTGTCATTTGAGAGCCACGTCGCCAACACCTGTAAAATTGCGTTTTTCCATCTTAAGAATATATCTAAACTACGTCATATGCTGTCAATGTCAGATGCAGAGAAGTTAATTCATGCATTCATGACATCAAGACTAGATTACTGTAATGCACTGTTAGGTGGTTGCCCTGCAGGCTTATTACAAAAACTCCAATTGGTCCAAAACGCGGCAGCTCGAGTTCTTACACGTACAAAAAAGTATGAACATATTAGCCCGGTTCTGTCAACCTTGCACTGGTTACCTATAAAGCATCGCGTTAACTTTAAAATCTTGCTTATTACCTATAAAGCCTTACATGGTTTAGCTCCTCAGTACTTGAATGAACTCCTTTTGTATTACAGTCCTTCACGTGCATTACGCTCTCAGGCGTCCTGTCAGTTGGTAATACCTAGAATTTCAAAATCAAGTGCAGGTGGTAGATCCTTTTCCTATCTAGCGCCTAAACTTTGGAATAGTCTTCCCTGCACTGTCCGGGAGGCAGACACACTCTGTCAGTTTAAATCTAGACTAAAGACGCATCTTTTTAATCTTGCATACACTACTCTTCCATAATAATCCTTCAGATAAGCCAGTAGGGATGTAACGGTATCAACATTTCACGATACGATAGTACCTCGATATGAAGACTACGATACGATATTTATTGAATTTTGTGCAGGAAAAAAAACAAAACAAATGAAGATTTGAAAAAATGTGGTAAAAGTGTTTATTAAACTATGACTGAACAAAGATCACATTTATTATTTTTAGATTAGGTAATTTTAAAGTGCAAAGAACAGTAATATAATAGCATAAAAATTAATAACATAAAAATTGAGAACATGAAACATGAAAAAATTAAAATGAAAAAAGTTTGAGTTGTTTGTCAACTTTTAACAACTCACAACCAGTCAGGTACTCGCCTCATTCACTGCTTCACTCACACACTCACCTCATTCACTGCTTCACTCACTGCTATTTTTTTTCTCCTCGTATCATCATGAAACTTTTCGGGGTGATGTAACAAATGGCTCTTCATATTAGTCGTATTCCCCGAATTGTACTTCACCGCAGTCTGGCAGTGTCTGCATATTGTTTTTTGTCTGTCCGTCACCTTTTCTCGTTTCTTGTTACGGGAAAACCGAAATGCTTCCACACATGCGATTTATAATTCGCTTTAGCTTCAACTAGAGGTGGGCGGAATGGCCAAAAATCTATTTCAAGGAATGAGTAATTTTATTTCACGGTAACGATATATTTCATGAAACAATCTCCCATTATAATTCTATATTTTATACCTCATTTTTCTTAGATTGATTTAACTAATTTATTTATTACAGTTCATTTAAATGCTCACCATAGTTAAAATGTAGGTAAGTTATGAAAATGTAC
>NC_079900.1:26192305-26252180 GCF_024868665.1 Triplophysa rosa
TAAAGATATCAAATTAAGTTCTGATAATCAGATGTATTATTTATTCATATTTATCTTCTGGCTATATCATATGTATACAGTAGGAAGATAGACAACATATATAACAATAAAGTATGAATATGCACAAACAATGAGAGTACAGTATATGACTAAACTGGTGTTCATGGGGTCTGTACTGTAGGTCTTTATCGCTCTTCACTCTCTATTAGATGAGCACTTTTAGTGTGTTGCGACTCTCTGTCTTTAAGTTTGTTTATTCTCGGGCTTGTTTTTGCACTGCGAGTCTCTGGTGACTCCTCACGCGTCTCCCAAAACTGGAGGTAGAAGCGCGTCACATCAAAGCACTCACGCGCTCGCGAGCATCATCGCGCATTTCAACGCAAATTTCACCTTGGCTCACCATTCCGCGGAATACATGGAATAGAAAAATCTCTTACGGTTGACATTTTATTCCACGGTAAAGGAATATTCCGTCATTCCGCCCAGCCCTAGCTTCAACAATTTGTAAATCCGTTTCTATGCCACTAGCAGCATCCGCCATTTTCGCTCAACTTAATCTGTAGCGCACGGCAGCAGAGTGCAGAGGATGATGGGCACGCATGGGTTGATGGGAATTGTAGTTCCCGCTACCCTCAACTCGCTCCATTCGGCTGAAAAAACTACACTTTGCCTGGAAGATCTATCGTCATGCGACCACGATAGTATCGAAAAAAAATGCTATCGCGATACTTCGATATTTACAATACCGTTACATCCCTATAAGCCAGTACCAGTCTCTCGAATGACTTCATGACCACAGATGTGAGAGCGACGGGTCTGTAGTCATTCAGTCCTGTGATTTTGGGTTTCTTTGGGATGGGGATTATGGTGGAGCGCTTGAAACAGGAAGGAACTGTGCACAGCTCTAGTGATCTGTTGAAGATCTGTGAGAAGATGAAGGCCAGTTGAATAGCACAGCTTTTAAGACAGGCTGGGGGAGATACCATCTGGACCTGGTGCTTTTCTTGTCTTTTGTTTCCTAAAGACTCGGCACACATCCTCTTCACTGATCTGAAGTGCAGGAGGTGGGGTGACTGAAGGTGATAGGTGTTGTGTAGAGAGAATGTCAGAGTTGGTGTGAGGTGTAAAGTTAGCATTTTCAAATCTGCAGTAAAAGTCATTCAGATCATTGACCAGGTGTTGAGACGCAGGGTCGTTGGCTGAAAACCGGTTTTCCAACTTTTTAGAGTAGTTTCTCTTAGCCACTCTGATCTCCTTTGTCAATGTGTTCCTAGCCTGCTTGTACAAGACTTTGTCCCCTTTTCTGTAGGCATCCTCCTTGGCTTGGCGAATCTGCGAGTTTTGCTGAGAACGTCTCAGTTACGTTTGAAACCTCGGTTCCCTTTCTGTCGGTCTCTCGACGTTGTGTCGAACCAACAGATGGGGTTCGTCCATCTGTCGGTTCGACACAACGTCAAGAGACCGGCAGAAAGGGAACGTCTCGGTTACGTTTGTAACCTCGGTTCCCTGATGGAGGGAACGAGACGTTGTGTCGAACTGACAGATGGACGAACCCCATCTGTCAGTTCGACACAACGTCGAGAGACCGACAGAAAGGTGTCATGAACGTGGGTGGTGAGGACAAGGACAGAGGACCCAAGTGCAGACAGCGGGTAAGGGGTTAACAAGACAGACTTTAATTATAACTTAAAAATACAAAACAAAGACCCACGTGGGGGAACATAACAAAACATAGCAACAAGGACAGGGACTAACTAGACTAGAAATAATAACAACACTTGACATAACCACAATAAACTAAACTAACTACAGAACAATAACTCACCCACATGACACAAACAGAACACAACAGAACAATGAACCAGCACGAGACAGAAGACACAAGGGCATAATAAAGGGGATAAATCAAGAGGGGACAGGTGCAGGACATGAACTAATTAACAAACAATAACGAGACGAAAGGGCGGGAACAGAGACGCCACACCGGAGAGTGGAAGACCATGAGGGACAAAACGTCACTCTCCACATAAAACAAGAGGTTCTATCATGGTTCTGCCACTAGGTCAAGAGAAGCAAGACAAGGTGGGGCAGAACCATGACAGAAGCCCCTCCTTAAGGAGCAGCATCCTGATGCTCCTCAAGGAACAAACAAGACTACACAGACTGTGACATAAAACATAACTATACAAACATGACCAAAAACGTGATACATAGGAAAAAAAGTCCAAACAAAGACATGGTGCCGGCACGAAGGCCGGCTGGACAACACATGGTGCCGGCTGGATGGCCGGCCGGACAGTACATGGCGCCGGCTGGAAGGCCGGCTGGACAGGACATGGCGCCGGCTGGAAGGCCGGCTGGACAGGACATGGCGCCGGCTGGAAGGCCGGCTGGACAGGACATGGCGCCGGCTGGAAGGCCGGCTGGACAGGACATGGCGCCGGCTGGATGGCCGGCTGGACAGGACATGGCGCCGGCTGGATGGCCGGCTGGACAGGACATGGCGCCGGCTGGATGGCCGGCTGGGAGACCAGCTATCACCGGCTGGGCAGGCCTGGATGTCGACATGACAGGACAGGATGTCGGCGGCTGGGCAGTGCTCTCTGGCAGCTGGGCAGCATCTCCGACGGCTGGGCAGCGCTCTCTGGCAGCTGGGCAGCAAACAAGAACAAACACACACAAACAGTCAACTCGACAGGCCTGGGCACCAGCTGGGAGGCCGGCAGGGATCTGCAGCGGGAACAGGACACCGGCGGCCTCAACCCTGGAGGGGAATCCGACGACCTCAACCCTGGAAGGAAGCCCGGCAGTCTCGATCCTGGACGGGGTTCCGGCAGTCTCGACCCCGGAAGGGAGTCCGGCGGTCCCGACTCTGGAATGGAGCCCAGCGGCCTCTACCCTCCAAGGGAGTCCGGCGGATTCAACCCTGGAAGGGAGTCCGGCGGCATCGACCCCTCCCGCTGAGATCCCTCTGTCTGCTGGGTCCAAAATGGCTGGTTCATTCTGTCACGAGCGTGGGTGGTGAGGACAAGGACAGAGGACCCAAGTGCAGACAGCGGGTAAGGGGTTAACAAGACAGACTTTAATTATAACTTAAAAATACAAAACAAAGACCCACGTGGGGGAACATAACAAAACATAGCAACAAGGACAGGGACTAACTAGACTAGAAATAATAACAACACTTGACATAACCACAATAAACTAAACTAACTACAGAACAATAACTCACCCACATGACACAAACAGAACACAACAGAACAATGAACCAGCACGAGACAGAAGACACAAGGGCATAATAAAGGGGATAAATCAAGAGGGGACAGGTGCAGGACATGAACTAATTAACAAACAATAACGAGACGAAAGGGCGGGAACAGAGACGCCACACCGGAGAGTGGAAGACCATGAGGGACAAAACGTCACTCTCCACATAAAACAAGAGGTTCTATCATGGTTCTGACACTAGGTCAAGAGAAGCAAGACAAGGTGGGACAGAACCATGACAGAAAGGGAACCATGGTTTATCATTGTTGTATTTTAAGGAAGTCCTGGTAGGAATGCACAAATCCTCACAGACACTGATGTATGATGTTACAGTCTCTGTGAGCTCGTCCAGATCACTGGTAGCAGCTTCAAAAACACTCCAATCGGTGCACTCGAAACAGGCTTGTAAGGCCCGCTCTGTTTCGTTGGTCCATCTTTTAACAGTCCTTACCATAGGTTTGGCAGCTTTTAGTTTCTGCCTGTAGGCTGGGATAAGGTGAACCAGGCAGTGATCAGACAGTCCTAAAGCTGCTCTAGGGACAGAGCGATATGCATTCTTTATTGTGGTGTAGCAATGGTCGAAAATATTTTTGTCTCTGGTAGGGCATGTGATGTGTTGTCTGTATTTTGGCAGCTCGAGTGTAAGTTTTGCCTGATTAAAGTCGCCAAGAATAATAATAACAGAGTCCGGATGTTGTCGTTGTTGTTGTTGTTGTTGTTGCAGTGATGAAGGTGTTGAGATAGGGCAGTTGGACCAGACTCGTCGGTGCCTGGTAGAAGCCCTGGTGAGAGGTTGCTGTGTTTTATGATCCCAGATGGTAACCTTTGATCCGACCAGACCCTACATCCCCCCCTTTCGGACGACGGGGTTGACGTAGAAGCTTAGACGGACGATGGTTGTTTGGATCTCGGGGTGTCCTGTCGGATGCTTGGCTCGAGCACCAGTGTCGTTATACCGTTCCCGGCTGGTCCCTTGCCTCTCTGTTGACAGGCCTAGCATTGTGATGCAATTGGGCGCCCTCTAGAGTCAGCTCTGGGTAGTGTTCAGAGACAGGGAGAATAACAGGATTTTTAACAGTCTTTTCAGAGGCAGTCTTGTGCTTAACATAGGCCTTATGGGCTAGGTCCCGCAACTGTTGAGTGGTCATGGTGCGGGGACATGTCATAACTCCTAAGTGGTGACTCACACTAGGATGCATGTTACGCAGGAAAAGAGTTCTAAAGTTAAAATCCTCCTCCATTTCTGGCTCATTTCTGGCCCCAAAGTAGGTTCGTCTCAGTCTGCTATAATAGGCCTGTGGGGTTTCGAGATGGCCCTGTTTAAGGTCCATGGCAGCAACCAGTCCCTGTTCAGACTCTGGGTCTTAAAACTCCCTTATTAGAGCCTGCTGCGGTTGCTTGTAATCCCCTTTGAGAGTGTCTGACTGCCGGTCCAGGAAGCTGCGCACCTCGCAGCTGGAGATTATCCTGAGCAAGTACAGACTGTCTCTGGTGGAAACATTTTCCAGGGTTTTCAAATGAAAGTCAATATCCTGTAGGTAGGTGTGTACGTCGTGTCCTTCTTCAGGGTTTGGGGTAAACGTGGGGATGTTTCTGGCCAGCTTGTCAAGGTCCTTGGGAGCCATGCCGTGGGTCGTTGTAGGGGTTCTCTGGAGATGCTCCCATCCCTCAGTAGCAGTTAGGGGCTCTTGGACGCTGACAGGTGGTGCTTTAAACAGCGGGCTACCAGCTTCCCCTTTCTCGGATGATGCTTGGCTGGGAAGTCTGGTCCTGCTTGTCGGGGGAAGTTCAATGGTGTCTTCTCCCCCCTTTTGTTCAGCCTTAAATTGATAGGCGTACGTTAGTTCTCTCTGCACTGTATCAATTTCAGCTTTGAGCTGGTCTCGTTGCTGAGCCAAGGCTTGGGCTTCAGCTCGGGCTGCTTGAAAGTGTCTTTCGAAGGCTTTGGCTTTTGCCTCTCTCTCTTTCAGTTTTGTTTCAGCCCGGTATCTGCTTCTTGGAGCTTGCATTGCAGGTCCTTGCGGGCCTGCTTTTCCAACCGTTCTCTGTGCTCGGCGTCTGTACGGAGGTCTGTCAAGGTATCCTGTAGCCTTTCCACCTCCTCCTTTAGCTCTGGGTGCCGCTCATCCGTTGCCGACTTCTGGGCCTCCAGGGTCAGTTGATCTAGGCGATTCTGGGCGTCTGCCTGGTTACTGCGAGCCTCCTCAGCCTGAAGCTTTAGTGCTGCTGTGTCTTGCTCCAGCAGGGTAACGTTTCCATCGCTCAGCTTCAACTGGATGATGAGGTTGTGGGCAAGGGCCCCGATGATCCTGGCCAGCTCCTTGTGGGTGTAGCTCTGTGTTGGGTCATGGGCCATCAGCCGGTTGAAGTCATCATCAAGAGACTGACTGAGAGGACCCACAAGGTGGCGTAGTCGAGCCACGCCAAAGGGAAGTCAGGGAGGGGTGGAGTTAGGAAAGTGTTAGACACTTACAACACACTGCCCTCTGGTATTAGTGAGATGTAACACCTTACCCTAGACGTCCACATGATTACGTCTTCCATCTAACTCTCATTTTAAACAAAGACACTTTAATTTGCACACTCCAGCGGCAATTGCTGTTGAGAAGAATTTACATCGAAAATGACGTCAAAACAGGTCAAATAATGAAATTCAAACTGGGTCTACAAGAAAATGATGTTACAGCATTTGACATCAAATTGATATAAATTCAAATCAAATTGCCCGCTGGGAAGCGTCAAAGATGGTGACGTTTGATCTCGGCGGATCCGAGTTCCGTGTCAGTTCGCTATATGCCCTGACGCGCGGCAGGATCTCTTCGCTGCCCACACACTGAGTTAAAACACACAGTAACACACAAAACAAACACAACGGGATTTGTGTTGACCCTAGTTTCTTCAGTAGCGGGGTAATACTTTGAAGACTGTGGGAAATGTGCCAGGGGTCAGAGACAAGTTGATAATGTGAGTCAGAGCAGGAACAACCGATGGAGAGATGGCCTGGAGGAGATGAGTGGGGATGGGATCTAGCGGGCAGGTAGTCGGAAGAAATGACCTTGGAAACGTCACCTTCAGATAGGAGAGTGAAGGAGGGGAGTGGGCATCCAGAGGAGATGGCGCAGAGAACTAACTGCTGATTGTGGTCGTTTTCTTTACGAAGAAATACGCAAAATCATCAGCTGTTAAGTCCGATGGAGGTGAGGGGGCAGGCAGGCAAAGAAGAGCGGAGAAGGTTTTAAAGAGAGTACGAGTGTCAGGCGAGTTGTTGATTCTAGCGTGGTAGTACTAAGATTTCGCAGAGGAGACATCAGCAGACAAAGAAGAGAGGAGAGACTAATAGAGACAGAGGTCAGTAGTTAGATCATTAGATTTCTCTCAGCAGACCTGAGCGTGGCGCGATGCTCACGGAGAACATCAGATATAAATGAAGCGCCACTGGAGAGTCTGACAAGTCTTATTTTGCTATTCACTTTTTGATTACCTAATACGTTTGGAGAACACCTGACAAGAGATTGAGACAATTCCTTTATAGAGAATTGCTCTAGCCCCTTCAGATTTCCAGATCCATTTTCTATAGGGTTAAGGAGCCTCATTTATAACCATTGCATATACACAAAACATGCCCTGAAAGTGGCATACTCCACTTCCTACGCAAAAGATGGGGTTTATAAAAACAAACTTAACTGGAAAATTTCCGCCCCTGCACGCAAACTCTCGCCCATGCGTACGAACGTTCTGGAGATAAGGGGAATTGGTGAGACAAATGGCGAGTTAATGAACTCAAGTCAGATTGTAGAAATTAAATGTTAGAAGAACAGTTATAATTATTAATGCCTCACACGTTAGATCCACATATATCATGAAGATTAAAGCGCCAGTGTTATTTAAGCTTGTATTGTGTGATAATTGTTTTATAAACACTTTCTTGTAAAATCCGACTCAAATCTTAAATCAAAATTCAGTCTAAATATTTAATCAGCGCTGTCTCATTATCAAACCATGCGTAGCCTACTGTCTGCCCTCTTTACTGGTGTGAGTGAAGTAATAATACATGCAGAATCATTTTAAACGCAGATTTCTTTTACACACACATTTGATCAAATATTTCGCTCTTATTAATGGAGTTGGGCACTCAAGTGACGTCTAAAGGTTAAACAAAAAGAATATATACAGTATATTTCTAGTGGATGCACTGCTTCCAAACACTTTCTGTGGCACATTGTGCGTTTTAATGTTTTAATACCAGAGAGGAGTGCAAGGTGCATTATAATTCCTCTTTAACTAAACTGCGAACACTAGGTTTTAATATTTGTACATAAATAAAATATATTATCTTGGTATTCTTAGAATGAAATTTGGCACACCTAGCACCTAGGCACAGACACCAGCTTACACAGGAAGGGAAAGGAAAGATGCTAAACAAAAAGATTTCCAAATCTCGAATGATGTTGTCATTGTTGTCATTGGGATGCAGAAAGTGTCTCATAGACCACGTTCACACCGCAAGTCTTAATGCTCAATTCGGATTTTTTGCTTTTGTTTGGCTGTTCACATTACCTTTTAAAATGTGGCCTATATCAGATTCCAGTGTGAACTGTTTGCGGTTTCGTACTGACCCGCATGCGCAAAAGAACAATAACAATGACATCAGACGCAGCACGCTGTTTCACTAAAGTTAGAGAGGTTATGGAGGAAGTAAGCATTTTCGCTTTTATTTCAAAATGTTTGTGTAATGGCAGCCATAACATTAATGAGCAGGTGCTGAGGAGGATGAAGAGAAAGAGAGCCAAATTGGCTATTTAGGCCTTTTGCGGGGTTATGGCTGCAAATTCACTACAGAGGTCTGTGTGGATGCGGAGATGAAGCCAGGAGTGGTGGGAATGTGATGTGAATAGTTTCACAGAGACGCAGTTTTTTGAAAACTTGCGGATGTCGAGGGCAACTTTTGATTATCTCTGTCAGCGCCTCTCCTCAAGACTCCTACGGCAGGACACTCAATTTAAGCGACCCATCTCCGTGCGGAAACGTGTAGGGGTTGGGCTGTATTGGCTGGCAATGGGGACAGGTTACCGCACGCTGGGTAACTTGTTTGGCATTGCCAAGTCCTCGGTGTGCGCGATTGTGCACGAATTTTGCAAGGCCATGCGTGAAGTCCTCATGCCCGAGTTCATAAAACTGCCCGACGGAGATGCCCTCTGGGAGGTCCTACAAGGCTTCCAAATGAGGTGTGGTTTTCCACAGTGCGCTGGAGCAATTGACGGGAGTCATATCCCCATCATTGCCCCAGAAGAAAATCATGTTGACTACTTCAATCGCAAAGGATGGTATTCGGTCCTTCTGCAGGGAGTTGTAGATCATCAGTTCTGGTAAACCTGCTACAATTATGAAATAACCTCTCCTGTAATTTCTTTACTTTACTAGTGCTAGCCGTCATTGAGTGAAAAGTCTGATTTAGGTTTATAAAATAGTTAAATAATGCTGCCTTGTGATACAATTATGTGGTATGGCTTGTCTGTAGGCCTACTGATATTAAAATATGATTACCCCTCTGTGTTTACAGTAACCATTTTGTTTGTTTTGACAATCCCCTACTGATCATTTCAAAATTAGCCTATATTTAAATGTTGCACAGTGCAGTAATAACTTATTTGTGTTTCCTTTCATAATTGTTTACATGGACAAAATTATAAAATAACACATCACATGTCGTTATGGGGATAATAGTTTCACTATTTTATATTATAACATCTAATAAATTCAAATTCTCTTATTTTCCATCGCCAAAGGACACGTACCGATCATGCTGCTTGGTGACCCGGCGTACCCCATGCGGAGCTGGCTGCTTAAAGGGTACACTGACACAGGGAACCTGACAGAGCAGCAAAGGTACTTTAACGAGCGACACAGCAAAGCCAGGGTGACGGTGGAATGTGCATTCGGCCGACTGAAGGGGCGGTGGAGATGCCTGGGGAAACGGCTGGATGTGGACATCTCCACTATCCCTACCATCATAAGTGCATGCTGCACTCTCCACAATGTGTGCGAGAAGCATGGTGAGGCCTATGAGGGACCTGGTCAAGCTATTCTTCAGGACAACAGAATAGCAGAAGGAGGGGCACAAGATGCTGCTGAGCCAACAAGAGTCAGAGAGGCACTGACAGAGTTTTTTTACAGCCAACACTGATTCACAAAAGAAAACTTTAATTGACAATGTTTAAACATAACATTCTCAAACTGTGGAGAAAAAAAAATGTTTTTCAATACAAATGATGAAATGGTCAGTTTTGTTGAAAAAAAAAAAGAAATGCATCCCTGTAAAATTCTCAGTTGTGCAGGTTTATGTAAACAACTAATCTATAAAAAATCGTCATCAAATTTTCCACACAAGGATTTTTCTCTGCCAAAAAATAAGAAAACCTGCTCATTTCTATGTTCTACTTTGAATAAATACTCTGAAAATGTTCATGTTCAAAATAAAATTATTCTGCTATAGTGCAAGTCTCTGTCGGTTTAATAACACTACATAACGTCAAAACTGTAACCTGAAATCAAACTGTCAAATATAATCTGAACTGTAATTAACTTTATAATGATGGATACACTTTGCATAGATTGACCAACAATACTGAAAGCAATTCACAATATCGTGATCTGATTTACTTTTCCTCATCATCTGCAGGTCGGTAGAATGGTGGATGTCCTGAGGCCTGACTGAAGGGCTGCTGAGCTGGACCTTGACGGTTTGTTGACACCTGGCTGAAAGGCTGAGGTAGATCTGGAGGATGTGCAGGGGGGTGGTTGAAAGGTAGAGGTTGTCTCGTTACATGGTGGAGGCTGAGATGAACCCATGCTAAATTGAGGGGGCTGAGTAAAGTTGTAAAAGGTAGGCTGAGGCAGCAGTTGTCTTGGGTTGTACTGTGAGGGCTGGACTGGTGCCTGGTAGAAAGGTGGACATGGGGAATTTGACCTTGCAAGAAACTGTGTGAACATTGAGAGCATTTTGAGCCCATGTTCATGCTGTGCTGCTTGCATTTTCAATTGAAGCTCAGTGTCGTCTGTGTTGTTGAGGGCACTGCTGATCTTTTCAGTGAAGATTTCCAGTGTTGCTTCCATCTTGGTCTTCCTTTTCCTGCTCTTGGCAGATGTAGCTGTAAGAAAGAGGAGAAAGTGTTTGGCCATTGTATCACAATAACAAAAATAAACAGTTAGGCTTGGAGGGTAGACATGAGTATAAGGAAAAACTTAGCATTAATACAGTACAGTACAGTAACAACAGAATACAAAATAGTAATGGATGGGTTAGCTAAGCGAATACTTTACTGGTGATTTAGCAACAGCCTGATAAAAACATGATGATTTTTACTTCCAGAGGACTTGGTGGCTGTTGTGCTTCTTCCAGTGGTCTCTGTAATGCCTGCAGCTGATGAGCTTTCTCCAGATGTAGATGGTGCAGAAGACACAGAAGATGCAGATGGGAGTGACTCGGTGCTTGTATCATCTGGTGCAAGCAAACATATCATGTAATGCTATAATGTGATGTATTCAATGCAAATATTATGAGCTGGTTCACGTTACTACTTTACATAACACCCTCAACACACACGTTACCCTGAGAAGATGAGGGGCACATGGTAGCCCCCTCTTAACTTATATGTTAGGTTATAATATGGGATTTGGTTCTTCAGAGCCAGGTCACCAGTGCACTGGATCAGATCGTAGATAGACCGTACATTTTTTAATGACTGGGTAGTCTCTGCTTCTCTGGTGGGTTTCCGAGTTGTGCAAAGAAAACTGGGAGCAGCTGACTGGCTCGTTTATTCTGTTAACATAATTTTCCTCTAATAAACATGCCAACTTTATAGTCTCCAAATGTAAAACTTCTTTGCAATATTTCTAACTTTTATTTTATATTAAAGTGTGTTTCCACTCAAGATTTTCTATATGCGTAGGCTATGTATGTCAAGACTGTCAACTTACCTGTCTCGCCATCAATATCCAGGCTGTCCGCCGAACTCCTCGAAGTTTCAGGCTCCTCTTTTCCTGCTTCGTAGCTATCCAGCAGCTCCAATGGCTGACAGCTGGGTTTATTGCCCATAACACGGCTAAGCTCGTTATAAAAATGGGCAGATGGTGCGACCACGACCGCTTCGGTTATTGGAATCATTCATTTCTTTAAATTTAGCTTTAAGGCTCTTCACCTTCCTTTGGCAGTGCAGCCACGTTCTCCTGTGTCCCCGTTCTTCCATTTCGTTTGCTATTTTTTCAAAAACAGAGCGGTTACGGTATGATCCTTCTAGTTTTGCTTGAATTGAAGTATCTCCCCATTTACTAATTAGGTCTAACACCCCACTCTCCCTCCATTGACTTGCTCCATCACTGTTCTCCATTTTTTAGGCCTAGTCAAGTTTTTAATTGTACTGTCTGTGTCTAGGGCTAACTCGCCGGCGCATAATTGTGACAAACGTCGATGTAGATTGACGCAAAAGTCGCATCAAATCCGCCTTGGTTGTTCACACTGCGGACTCATTGAAAAAAAATCAGACCTGGGTCTGATTCAGGACCACATATGGAAGTGGCAAGATTTGAGTGTTCACACTACTTTTGAAGAAGTCTGACCTGGTCACTTGACCCCCAAAAAAACAGATTTGGGTTACTTTTGCCTGCAGTCTGAACGTGGCCATATCTTCAGCATACATTGAGTAATTTGGATCGGACTTGAGCACTTAAATGCCTGTGCCAACCGTGCATTGCTTTTTGAGAGCCACCATGTAGCGGTGGCGAGGGCCTGTCAGTGCTACTTGCAGCTATAATTTAGTGATGTTATTATTGTGTTTTTTTTCCTGGATGTTGTACAGCACATTGGTCAACTTCTGTTGTATTTATGGTGCTATATAAATAAAATTGACAATGACATTATTTCTTTGTTCCACATTTTCTACAAAATTAAAGATGCTATAGAAATGAACTTAAATTGTGCAATTTAGAGATAGTATTTTCGTGGAATGTAAATTATGCTGGAAATGTTTAATAAATACTGATACACACACTGAAATCACACTGAAAGTTTTATATTGAAACCAGCAGGACTTAACATTGAAATGTTAACATTTAATCAGCTGGTTGAACACAAAAACAGAGCCAAGTGCTGCTTCAATATTTTAGTAGAAAATTAATAAAATTATGATTCAGTTTGAAGCCACATAAAAGTAGTAAACTTGTAAATTGAATTTGTGTATTGAAAATCTGTGCACCTCAATCCACAAATAATAAATTAAAATAAATAACATAACAAGAATAAATATAAATAAATAAAATAACAAAAAAGTGTTTTTGTAATCTTTAATCAAAATATAAAACATTTTAAAAACCGTATTTCCACTCTGGGGTATGGAGGACTAAACCTGCAAAAATTATAAATAAATAAATGTATAAATAAATAAATATATAAACGAATAAATGTAATAATATGAAAATAAATAAAGGAATGAATGGTTTGATAAAACAAAATAATTCGTTTTAGCTATTATTGATCTTAGCTTTAACTTTTTTTTCATTTTTTAAATTGATTTATTATTTTTTGTGTCCATTTTTTAATATTTTTTATTATTATTTTATTTTTAGATTATTTTATTTATCATTTCCTTTTATTTTTTACATTTATTCATTTATACGTTTATTTATTTTTATATTTATTTATTATCGCATGTATTTATTTCCACTTTTATTTATTTATTCTTGAATTTATTCTTACTTTTCTGTGTCTTGTATGATAATTAGATGGGTTGGTCTTGCCTACTATTGGTTCAGCGTAGATTGAAGCGTTTGATCGATTACTCTTGACTTGTTTTGGACTAACGTCACGTCACTCACTGATCGTTTGCTTCGTGTATAACGTTAAGTAACTATGGCGGGCGCACAATTAGCTAGAGAGTTACAGCATTTAGCCAATGAAGTCGATAACCATGCATCAAATGACTATGTGTCATTTAGATTAGTTGCGTTTATTGATGTTTTATTACAGATTGACGGTGAGATAAATGACAAAGTTCTTCAAAATCTGTGCGAGTCAGAGGGTTCTAATGTGGTGACCAAATTGCGGTAACAGGTCCTCTGCCAAAGAGGTGCATGAACGACCTCAGCAGATTCGTCGATTCTGAAAGCACAAGACGACTTGATATTAAGATGTCTAATAAAAACAGCCTTTCTTGTTACATGATTTTGACATTCTTGTTAAGATTGCAAATTATTGGTATGATCGCCCGTAACGGCTGAAGCGAGGTGAAAAACTAAAAAAAAAAAACGATTTGACACAGGATTCGTACCCATGCAATAAAGCGAGGCTGCGTGTCACTACAGTAACAATCACACTAAGCTATTTCATGAGGCTAGCTGCTGGAGATCTTTGCAATAATATCAAGATGTCACACAACAGTATGCAGCTGGATGAATCAAGGGGATATGCCCGTCTTAACTTGTGACCTCTGTGTTATTTATCTCTTATGAAATGTAGTTTACGAGTACCGTTTAGTAACCACGTCTTTTTAGAAGGAATGGTTTCCATTTGATGGCCCCTGTAGTGAAAGAACGATGCTCATTACTACCGTGTTAACTTGTGACTTAAGTTCACTATGTCTCAATTCATTTACATTATGTTACATCATGTTACATTAAATCTTTACGCTTTTTCTAACCGAAAAGCTGCTTATAACTATCACTTTGACAAAGCCTTAGCTTGCGACTTCGGTTTACAAGCTCATCTGTGTAGTTAAACCTTATTACATTTTGTGCTTTATGATTTTCACCAGTTGAACTGTAACACCACCATAGCACCCTCTGACTCGCACAGACTTTGAATGTGCTGCAAAGAGGCTAACAACCGAGGAAGAACTTTGTCATTTATCTCGCCGTCAATCTGTAATAAATCATCAATAAGTGCATCTAATCTGAATGACACATAGTCATTTGATGCATGGTTATCGACTTCATTGGCTAAATGCTGTAACTCTCTAGCTAATTGTGCGCCCGCCATAGTTAACGTTATACACGAAGCAAACGATCAGTGAGTGACGTGACGTTAGTCCAAAACAAGTCAAGAGTAATCGATCAAACACTTCAATCTACGCTGAACCAATAGTAGGCAAGACCAAGCCATCTGATTATCATACAAGACACAGAAAAGTAAGAATAAATACAAGAATAAATAAATAAAAGTGGAAATAAATACATGCGATAATAAATAAATAAACATATAAATAAATAAATAAATGTAAAAATAAAAGGAAATGATAAATAAAATAATCTAAAATAATAAATAATAATAATTAAAAATAATTAAAAAATGGACACAAAAAATAATAAATCAATTTAAAAAATGAAAAGAAAAGTTAAAGCTAAGATCAATAATAGCTAAAACGAATTATTTTGTTTTATCAAACCATTCATTCCTTTATTTATTTTCATATTATTACATTTATTCGTTTATTTATTTATACATTAATTTATTTATAATTTTTGCAGGTTTAGTCCTCCATACTGGGGTGGTGAACCGTCTCTTTTGATATCAGT
The DNA here is from genome assembly GCF_024868665.1 of Triplophysa rosa. Taxonomy (NCBI): domain Eukaryota; kingdom Metazoa; phylum Chordata; class Actinopteri; order Cypriniformes; family Nemacheilidae; genus Triplophysa; species Triplophysa rosa. Next base: position 26,207,138 of record NC_079900.1, read on the forward strand.
TTGATGGTTTGTTCAGAACATCTTCCCTCCAACTGCCAGGCTGCTGCTTCCATTCCATGGAAATGCATCACAATGCAGTCTGGTTTACCTGAAAAAAAACGTAGTATTTGGTGAAGTGAGAGCATAATAAAGAAATCCTGTATGGCTTCTATAATGCATTGTTAAGGAATGCATTAGTGCAAGTCAGGAATGCAAGTCAGGAATGCTGTTGAGTTACCATAAAGGGGGTTTGACTGAAAACAATGTCTTTGTGTTCTCTGCAGAGCTCTAGTCACGCAACTCTTGAGTGAATCGCGTGCAGCTCAGGTACCCCTGGATCATGCTGGACAGATGCCAGGAGGTGTTTATACTAATGCAAGTTCAGGTAATGATTTATTTGTTACAGACACCCGTGCACTGCTATTTAATAAACGCATATTCACTTAAAGCATTTGGCCAGTTTTCCATTACAAGAATATATCAAATAAAATACATAGCCTGTGCATATACATAGACCATAATAGTCTCCATTATACCATACAACCATTAAGTCCATTAGAATTTGTGATGTTTCTACTGTTTTTTAAGTCACACAAAATCTGAATTTGATAAGTATAACTGATCCGAATCCACGCATACACTGTAAAAATGATTCTGTGTCGTAGAAGATTTCATGAAATTAATTGAGTAAACTTGACTTAATACAATTGTGTTCTTGTTTTTTTAACCAAAATTTAAGTTAAAATTATAGAAATATCTTGGAATTCTAAATGCACAAATAATTGAGTGAATTCAACTTAATTTTATCATGTTCAACCCACTTAAAATTGTATAAAGGATCTTTATTTAATTATTTTGTGGTGGAACTACATGAATTATTTAAGTTAATTTCCCTAACTGAGCAGTGAATTTAGAGTTCCCCAGCATGCTCTGCATGCGACAGCATTAGGAGAGTCATTTTTGTGAAAAGGTGCTATTTTATGTGCTTTAGAATAAAATGAAAGACTTGATAGTGTTTATTGTTTAGTTGTCTTTAAGATTTAGAAGATATTCTGTTTGTATTTCTGAGTTTCGTGGTTACCATCTTTCAGAAGAGTGGTGCTTGTGCTTAGGTTGTGGGAGAGCTCAAGCTGTTTGTTTTTTCACACAGTGAACAGTAATGCTGCTAATGTCAGTACTGAGTAAACTCTCAGCTTACTTGTCCATCATATATGTTATAAACAATAATAAATGTTAAACTGAAGTTAAAAAAGATCAAGAAGTTATCTCCAATGCTCAAATTAGTATTTCTTCTTGATTTTTTAAAGTTTATCATGTGACGTGCTTAAATATTTTAGGTAATTTTACTTCTTTTTTTTTATTCGTGGAATATTGCGTTAAAAATATGCTTTAAAGTACTTAAAAATGTTTTGTGTAATACTGATACCTTAATTTTTTTAAGTAAATATCTGTCATTTTTGACAGTGTAGTTTTACTAGTTCATTTCAAATGTGTAAAACGGAAAGCGCGTCTCGGGAGTTCATGAAACGATGATTCACATAACGAGGACAGCAGATGTTATCTTACGCACTGCTGCGCACACGCAATGCTCATGACTCAATGCTCAAAAGTATTTGCCAAGTTTGGATAAACTGCTGTGTTTATGTGCTGAGAGACTACATTACCCAGTCTTCAGTGCTGTGTGTTGTAATGTGGTATTGAGCTGAGCTCTTCAGTCGTCCGCTGACACCCTCAAGGCGTGCTGGAATTCTCACTCAAATGCAGTAGCCTACTTTAAAAGGATATTAAGGAGTTGTTTTTTACGCTGGGATTTTAACATTACTCACAAATCACTTGAGTTGGCTTTTCGTGGGATGTAATGTTTAATGCTGTTTGGAAGTGACCATTAGGAAACATTCTCGCTATTTCTCACCGGAGATGCTTCTGTGGAATAAACTCACTTATACGACGCTGACAGGAATGCTATCATCATCAATACTTTGTAAGTTATTATTAAGATGTCTTTTTGCTATGTTAATATAGCCTATACGTCTCTTTATGTAGCCTACTACATGCGGGTTGTAATATTGAGGTTAACCCAGAGCACGATATTACGCATAATAATAAGCTAATTATTAGCTATTTGAGTGTACATAAACTGATTAGTAAACATATATTTATAATTAATTAATTTAATTGGTGAAGCAGTGACTATTTGTTAATAGGTCGTTATGGGTAATTGTGTCGTTCTTATACATTATTAGTAAACAGTTGCACTGTTAGTCAAATTGGTGCAGCAGTGTGATAGTGAAAAATATTGAATTGTGTATATGCTGGTCTTAATGTACGTTTATTCACACGCATGTATGGTGAAAGGGCTCCGATGAGAGCCCTGGGTTGATTATTTCTACCATGTACATACGGATGCTTCCTATGGCCGCATGCTGGCATGGGACGTGCAGCGTTGTTTTTTATGTCTGCACTTTTACTAGGGTTTCTCTCAGCATACTTCGATTCTCATGTGTGAGATGTGTGACTGAGAGGCTTTTGTGTGGACGGAGGGTGCTGCTATTATATTAAAATATATGGGGTATGTGAGTTTGAAAGCAGTTCGTTTTCTTAACAGAATTCCCACAATGGTTGAGTCGTGAACAGAGATTCACTTGGTCATTGACAACGGGATGCTCGCTTTACAAAAGGGGCTGAAGTGTCAAAAAACTGTCCCAGATGCACAGGACTGCATTTCTATCTCACCCCGAGAGAGACAAAGATATTTTGTGTCAGCCAGAGGCCCTTAACTGAACACCAGGGGTCTCATTTATAAATGTTGCGTTTGGGCAAAACGGGACTGTAAACGTGCGTACGACACTTTCCACGCAAAGGTTGTGATTTATTAAAAACAAAATTTGACGGGATTATGTGCGCACCTGTAAGCAAACTCAGTCAATCTTTACGCACATTCTGGAGACAAGGGGAATTGGCGACTTAGATGGCGAGTTGGTGAACTCCAGTCAGATTGCAGAAAGTAAATGTTAAAAGAACGAATATAAGTATTAATTCTAGGGGTGGGAGTCTTTTGGTACCCCACGATTCAATTCATATCGATTCTTGGGGTCATGATTCGATTAAAAATCGATTAACTTTTTTTTAATTTTTAATAACGATTCTTCATCAAAATTCAATTTGACATACTATATGTTAGATTTTAGTCCATTTTGCTGGAATGATGGCATTTATAAGTCCTTAAGTTTGTAGTTTTCCCAAAGTACTTCACCTTCGCGTTACAAAGCTTGCATATTGCATATGTCTTGTCAAGCTCCTTCTTACCCTAGAGTTGATCAAATCCGAAGTATTTCCAAACACTTGCCCTCGCTAAAAATGGGACGGGATATATTTATTTTACCATCGCTGTTGCTGAGCTTGAGGTGTGTGGTCTCTCGACTGTCCGGGAGCTGCACCGCTCTTGCAGTTGAGTTCCGCCTTTTTTGTTCCGACAACATCAACAATTGTTATACTAACTAGAAAATTGATTCTTTGAAATCTGTGAACCAGTAAGAATCACCAGAGGACTGAATCGTGATTTATATGTGAATCGATTTTTTTCACCCACCCCTAATTAATTCCTCACACACATTTAATTTCACTCCATATACGCTAGATCCACGTTATCATGTAGATTAAATCCACCAGTGTTTTTTGCGCTTGTACTGAGTGATATATGTTTCATAAACACCTTCTTGTAAAATCCAACTAAAATCTTTAAAGCGGCCATTCCCCGTGATGCCAATTTTCGAACTTTAGTTAGTGTGTAATGTTGCTGTTAGAGCATCAACAATATCTGCAAAATGATAAAGCTCAAAGTTAAATGCCAAGCGAGATATTGTCTATAACAGAATTCGCTTTTCAAGGACTACAGAGAACGGCTGGAATCGGACAACAGCCCTATACTTCCCGGGGACATGATGTCACTATTCCGAGTTTTTGAAAAACCTCCACCCAAAGGAATACGCCAAAAAAGGGGCGAGGCCTTCCTTAGAGAAGAGGAAGAGCCGCTGGAGTAGTGTTTGGTTATCAGAGATTGTAAACATTTGACTGCGATTAATTACTTTCACTTTCATCACAGTCCTACAGCTGGTAATAAGAATTCAGCTACACACATTCTAAGATAACCAACGGTCAAATAACAGCTTCCATGACTTTAACATCAGCTGTGAAAGCTGTTTTGTGTAATACACTGATATTGTGTGTGTGTGTGCGCATACCTCTAAAACACTTCTATGTCCTTTGAGGTCCTTTGAATTCCTGCTTGCAAATGTCTCCTAGTCAATCTGCTTGTTTTATTATCCAAGGGATTTTATATAGACCGGAAGAAATCCAGTCGTGTTGTTAGAAGAGGGACAGCGGTGAACAATAGACTTGAAATATGTGAAATATAAAGCGTTTTTTGAAACTAGAAACATGAACATCCATTGTTAAACACCCAAAAAACATAATCAAAGCTTCAAAAACAGCAAAAGAATGGCTCCTTTAAATCAAAATTAAATCTAAATATTTAATCAATGCTGTCTCATCATCACATTGGTTATCCACTACGGGACTATGCATATGTCCTCTTTGAGTGGTGCCCCTTAACTGTCCCCCTTAACTGTATCGAATCATGACAAACTATATAGGGCTGTCACGATTATGAAATTTAGCTTACGAATAATTGTCTAATAAATCATGGCAATTATGACGATGATTAAATGTCTGTTTTGAGGCTTTGACGATTATGACGATTAATTTTCTGTTTTAAGGCTTTAACATTCAATTCTCATACATTTTTGATTTTGGTTTGAAATGACCATGTTGTTCTGAATATAAGATAAGGAATATTTTTTTAAATACATTGGAAAAAATGGGGTCATCATAGATTTAAGGTTTAGGCTTTTATGTGTCAATAATATACAACCAAATACTTCTAAATTGAGTAAATTGATCAGGGGTGAATTTAAGCCACCATTAAAATGCTATCAGTCATAGAAAAGCTAGTCTGTTTTTTTTCTCATTTGCAAGACTACAATAAAATTTTACTTCTATGTTTTACTTCTTGGTAGGCTGGTTTTCACACTGAGATTATCTTAAATAACATTAAATTATACTGCAGGTTATTTTTATGGTATTTGCTTAAAGGTTCTATTTTAAAGTGATGGTGTTGTGGTGGTACATCTTACCAGTATTGCCATACTTTAGTTACAATATATACACTGACTAAAATATGCAATATGCAGAGGCACTACAGCTTCCCCTTGTGTCTTCTATAGAGATGTGCAATAATTGCGATGATCTGAAACCGATGAGATGATTATTTGATAATAGTGACAGCCCTAAAACTATATATCATTGGGAAGGTCTAACACTCTAGAATACAGATGTTTAATGCACTACAAACTGTCACTGCACTACATATGGTCACTTAAGTCTGTAAAGTCATACAGTTGTTCATACAGTTGTCTGTCCAACTGCATTTAACTTTGTATGGAGTACGCACCCAAGACTTTCACTCACCACACGTGGTGATGTGAAAATAAAAGTGAGTTGACTTGAGTTAAGTTTTATAAAATAATTTATGTAGGTACATAAGTACATACATAAGTCCCTGTGATTTAATTACATTTAAAAGGGTTAGAAATTCAAAATAAATTTGCAAATTACTTGCATACATTCTCTTTCTGAGGACCAAGACTGAAATTCTGGTTTTAATTTTGAGAGCATAATTGGTGAATGATTGGATAAAGGTCTATGTGGTGTAACTGTAAAAACTTGATACCAAAAAATTCGCCTTATTCTCAAATTCTCAATAAAACACCATATCAGATACCTTGGCATAATCTTACATTAGTCCTTTTTAACAGTAAATAAAAGTAAATGGAACACATTGATCTAAATATTATAATTAATTTGGGGAATCATGTGAGTCAATCAGATGGTTTTCAGCATTGAGAAAAATAAAACCACTTCAGCTTAACTTGTTTGAGTTAACAATGTTAATTTATTCAACAAATAATGGCCTTTGGCTGTAGAAGCAACATGGTCAAGTGGTGTAACTGGTTTGTGTCAATTAGCGTAACCAGTATTATTCTTAAACAATATAATATTATACAGGAAAAATTATGTGTAATAAAAAAGAACTATGTGTAATAGTTTAGTGTATTAATATGGTTTATAGCCATTTTTACATGATTTGTCCAAGATTATTTAGAAAACAAAGGTTTTTCAGCATATGTCCAAAAAATGGTGACAAGATAGAGTAAATAATTAAATCAACACTCTTACTTTATTAAAAATTCAACATCAATGTTTTTGAAAATACAGTAAATGTTTAAAACCCAAAACTGCACATTCTGTCATGATTTACTCACCTTCGAGTTGTTCCAAATCTGTATAAACTTCTTTGTTCACACAGAGAAAGATATTTGGAAGAATGCTTATAACCAGACAGATTTTGCCCCCCATTGACTCCCATAGTAGGAAAAATTACTTTATTTTTTATTTGTTCTGCTAAACACAAAAGAAGTAGGGCTGGACCAGAATATTCTAATATTCGTTTGGTTTTCAATTTTGAGATTCAAATATTTTTTTACACGTGGCATCCCCTGCGAAACTGTTCTCATTCGCGCTTTAATATCAATCGCCCATGAGTGAACGTCATTAAAGTCATTCAGTTCTTCTGGAACAGAATACAAAATGCCAAAGACCTCAGCTGTGTGGGAGCACTATAAATTGAGTGAGAAGTCGGACAAAACAAAGGCAGTGTGCAAAATATGCAATTTAAAACTGGCATACCACAACAAGTTTGAAAAATCACCTGAGATCTGTAAGTAGTAGCTATGCCCATAGTATATTGTTGGTGTGAAAAAACGAGCTGCTTTTATTCGCCATGTTAATCCTTAATTTACACTCGATAAAAACTTAATTTGCCTGGAAAATATTTGCGAATAAAAACTTGTACCTTGTGAAAAAAAAAACATACTTTAGCACAGCCTATTAATAATTTGTCTATAGGTACATCACCAGGTATCACAGCGATCAACTTAAACATGCTCAACCACACCAAAAACTTCACAGCAAATCCTACAACTCCAAAAACCAATAACGGAGAAAGGAATGAGAGCGATAACAGATGCCATTGTGGATTTCATCGCTATGGATATGAGACCCATTCATTTAGTTGAAGGCGAAGGCTTCAGAAAATTAATTAACAAGATGGAGCCCGCCTACATTGTCGCAAACCGCTCCAGTATTTCAAACACCCTGTCTCTGAAGTACAGCGATCTGCGAGGCCAAATTTCTGCTCTCGTCGGAAAATCAACGGCCTTAAGTTTCACAACAGACATTTGGACCTCGGTGAGTTTAGAGGCGTATATGGCTGTCACCTGTCACTTTATAACTCAGGAGTGGGAACTCTGTGCCTTCGTTTTGGAAACCAAAGCATTTGAGTTGAGCCATACGGGAGTCAACATTGCACAACAGCTTGGAGAAGCGGCGGACACATTCGCCATTCCAAATTATAAGCAAGTAGCCATTGTTCACGACAATGCCAGCAATATGAAGCTGTGCACCGAGACGCAGAAGAAAGAACCGGAGAAATGGGGCAATGTTCAAGGGGTCTGCTGCTCAGGACACACACTACAGCTATGCATAAATACAGCTCTAAAACAGCTGCTCGGAATCTCATGGGACACTTTAAAAAAAGTGCAAAGGCTACAGCTGCTTTGAAAGAGAAACAAACGCAGCAGAACGTTATACAGCACAAACTCATTCAAGATGTTGCTGCTCGTTGGAAATCTACGTATGAAATGCTTAACCGACTGATGGAGCAACGATGGCCAGTGAGAGCTGTTTTGTCAGATCCCAGCATCACGAAGAAAGGAGATCGCACCTTTGACTTGACAGCAGAACAATGGAAACTGGCACAGGAGGCAGCAGAAGTGAGGCCCCTTATCACACTCACAGAACTACTATCTTGTCTACAACTTGTCGTTGTCTGCAACAGTGCCAATGCTCTTTAACCTGAAGAAACAGCACCTGTCACTGGAGGGGAATGACAGCCCTGCCATCAGAGAAATGAAGAAGACCCTCGTCGCAGAGATCGACAGCAAATGGCAACTGTTAAGTTTGGAACCCAGCAGCATCTACCTCCTTTCTTCAGCACTAGACCAGAGATTCAAGCATCTGGAATTCCTTGAGAAAGAGAAGAAGGACCTGGTCTACATTGAGGTTAGACTGATATTTTAGTAAATCATTTTAATGTAATTTAATATGATTATGCCATGCACGCTACTTTAACTTGTGCACAACGCATAGATTTGACTAAGAAAATGCTATTTGATTTTAGGTTGTCTGCCTGGCTGAACATTTGCATCAGCAACAGACCGTTTGGGAGGTGGAAGAGCTGTCAGCAAGCCATGGAGAAGAGGAGACTGCCGCGCCACCACCCCCCCCCCTCCACCCCCAAAACAGCAGGAGATTTCAATGCTGATGCAGTTAGAGTACGATGACGAAGAACAACACGGAGACAACGCAAAGAAAGAGATGGAGAAATATTTGAGAGACACCACTAAAGCACAGTCGGGCCCACTTGCATGGAGGAAGCAAAAAAGTGACCGCTACCCCAAACTGGCATTTGCAGCCAAACACCTCCTTTGCGTCCCGGCCACTTCAACTCCGTCAGAGCGCATTTTCTCAAAAGCTGGCAATGTCATAAATAAGTCTCGAAGTTCCCTTTAACCTGAAAATGTGGACAAACTCATCTTCCTCGCACACAACATGAAAAGAGAGTGATCACTGATTGTGATTTATATTAAAGTTAGACTTTGTAAAGAAATAGTTTGTTTATTGAAATGTGAGATGTCTAGCCAGCCTAACGTTACCTTGTTCTATTTAGCCTATTACAGTTTGTTTTATTCTATATAAGGGAATTAATTTTATTTTATTTATACTGTTCGTTAATTAAAATGTGTGATGCTGGTATTGAAAGTATGCTACCATGTTCTTTATTTATTACAGTACGTTGAACATATTTTTCGTTCATTTATTTTACTTTCTTTTATTTAAATAGCCTACACTTTACGTGTCAGTAGCCTAATTACTGTGCTGCTAATTTCAGATTTGGGAGTGATTTGTTTGTTAGAAAAATGTTAGGCTACCTTATTAAAAGTATTGCTCTCAGTCTTAACAGACTTGTGTGTTTTGTATCACTAGTGCAGTGTCCGTTCTCGGAGCACATAAACCCTGCCCATGTGAAGCGTGCCGGTTCCTGCTCGCGCTGTTTTGTAGTTTATTAAAAGTTGATTAATTCTCAACGCTTCGCGACTCACGTGTCCATATTGCACCAACATGCGACACTGCACTCCATTGGGTCCACAGCAACACGCCACGTGTGAAGTCGATTGAATGAACGGTTCTCGACATAATAAAAATGCAAACGGACAGACAGACACACAGAGATTCCTGCCTTTATTAGAGAGAAGAATATGTTCAGCCCTCTCCCTCCGAAGCTTTGAATATTCGGTGTTGATTGCTACCGAAGCTTCGAAGCTCAAAAAAATGGTATTCGGACCAGCCCTAAAAAGAAGACATTTTGAAGACTGTAGGACAGCAAACAGTTCTGGGGCACTTTTGACTATCGTTGTTTTTTTCCTACTATGGGAGTCAATGGGGGGCAAAATCTGTCTGGTTATAAGCATTCTTCCAAAAATCTTTCTCTGTGTTCATCAGAACAAAGACATTTATACACATTTGAAACAACTCGAAGGTGAGTAAATGATGACAGAATTTTTATTTTTGGGTGAAGTATCCCTTTAAAAGTAATATTAGCGCAAGGTGAAGCGTCATCTCCTCTGCCCTGTCGCTTTTCTGTCTGTCTGTCTCTGACGGTAAAGTCTCTTATGCTCATCTGACGTGTCTGTCTGATAGTAGTGGTTTCACATGACATTTTGTGTTCAAATATAACGGTGCGTTTGTACTGGGGTGGAACAGGGCGAGTGTTTTCAATCCATTCCTATTGAGGCGAGCTTCACGCACATGTGGCATACATGTTTTGTGTGCAGCTCGGCACTGCACATTTTGCACTTGCACTTTCGTCAAGTTTATCAAAGTGAAGTCAGACATAACTGTGCGCTTTCAAGGCCATGTGCCCTTCTGTGCTCCGGTCTTGACACCGGACCGAAACTCTCGCAATGCAACCAATCAAATCTCAGGGTACCACCCGAAATGCCAGCATAACCAATCAGAAAGAAATGTATATTTGAAGAGTTTGGTTCCAAAACGCTATAAATCCATTTAGATTAATATGAGTAAAAATGTTTTTTCTTTACAAAGTGGCAGGATGAAAACCACTATTTTCTGTTTCAAAGTTTCACATAGCATCTTTAGGTTCTAGTAACATAAAAATTTCAAATCCAGATTTTGATATTAAAAGATTTATTATAAAAACTGCTCATTTTTCCCCAAAATGCAATAAATCCATGACTTTTTTTTTAAATGCAATAAATCCATTGAATCAATATAAAAGTTATTTTTCATATTGAAACTGTTGAAAATACACAACAAAGTGAGTTGATCCACATATGACAGCCTCTGAACTCAATACAATACTAATCTTACGTACAGGCACTGGACTAAAAATACATTCAATCAGTCATCGCTCCTAAAATGAATTCAACGGGTCATCTTTTTAATGCTATAAATTGGTGCCTCATCTTCTTAATCTCCTCGCGTAAATTATTAAATTTTGATGGCTTACGTTTCTTCCCCACCGCAGAAACCAGCACAGGTTCATCAATGCCATCAAAATTATTCCTTTTTTTGTTTGTTTGTTGAACACAAAGTGCAAAGTAGATCAGGGAAACTAGGATGCCGACCGTATTCAGAGCGCCTTCATTACTGTTTACAATGCGTGGAATGGTGTGCTGTGATTGGTTGAGCGGATATATCGCATTCTGCAGAGAAGTGAGCCTGGCGTATATTGCGGTTTGGAAAATAAGGGAGAAAACATGACAGAATAACACGGCGGATATCGCATTTTGCGGTAAAAAGGTGACTTTTCAGTACCGACCTGATACAATATTGATTTTGGCTGATTATTTTTTTTAAATGGCATTTTATCACGTTTTGGAACCAAACTCTTCATTTAGACCCAAACTATCATCGTTTTCATGATCGTTTGTTGCTGAAGCATTAGGGTTGGGCCGATAGATGATGACATCGTCAATCGCCGATGCCTGACAGCATGTTGGGCCGGCATCGTGATTCCCCTACATTATGTAATTTTTCGTCATCAGGAGGGTCCGCGGTCGTCCACACATCCCATACGCGTACAGCACATTCCCGAAACAATTGTTGACAGCCGAGTCCACAGTATGACATTCTGCTTATCCGCGGTTGAGTATGATTTGGAAGCTTCGCAATGCATGTGAGCGCGAGACGGAGACTGGCGTAGAAAGTTAAACCAAACAGTGAATCGAAGTAATGCCTCACGTTTTGTGTGTGTAAACTTGTCAATCGGAACTGTGACCCGCGCAGTTGACTAATCACACACAGCCTGCACTGGTGGGCTCAAGATCTACTCGTCTTTCCATATGAAATAACAACTGGAAGAAATTCCAAACTTGCAGGTCGTACATGCGCGAGTACTTGTAAAAATGTCTTGAAAACTGGTTGCAAAATGCGATTTGGTCGCAGTCTGGAGCCCTGATATAATTGTTTTTAATGTTTTGGCAGATGGCCATCTAGCAAACTGATATACCCCAACCCTCGCATTGCCCCAGATGTCATCGGACATTGCGATGTTTCACTGTAGGCATCGCCCGATGCCAATTTGGTGGCATCGCCCAACCCTATGATGCGTCCGAGTAGTCGAGTACTCTGGAATTTGCCCCATCCCTAAATCAAATCTCATTCCTGTCTTTTAAAGTGCAAGGCGGAAAACATACATTAGAATGTGTGTTTCACTCTTTGTTGTGTTTGTTAAGAAGCACTTGGATTGTTCATGCATCTTGCATTGTTCATGTTATCTAACACTGAAATATAAATTGAAAATGTTGTTAAAAGCAAACCAAACATGCAATCACGCGTAATTGAATTCTATCATTAATGCATTTGTTTAAATTAATCAAAGGGTGCGTTTACACTTGGCATTAACATGCGACCTGTATCTGGATGTTGTCCACATACACATTGAAAAGACAAGTGTAAACGCGCTTCTCATCGGAATGTCATTACATTGTGATCGGATCTCAGTGTAATGTAAACGCAATCCAGACAGTTTATCTACATTTACCGGTACAATTTCACAGAAAACCCCGCCAGTTGTCGATAACAGTAATTCTTTTCAATTTTGGTGTTGCATGTTATTATAAAATGTGCATTGCGCATGCTTCATTTGGGCATCCATGAGCGCAAACCTTTTTTTCTTGAGCTTCTCTCCTTAGCCATAAATGTCCTGTGGTTGATTCTTACTTTCTATCATGAATTTGTTTTAAGCTGTTAGAAGCCATGAGGTTTTTTATTAGAATTGAATAGGTGTTGGGGTAGGGTTAGGGGATAGAATAATCCGTAAGCCTGATATCAAATCAATGGAAGTCTATGGAATGCAAACATTTGTGTGTGGACTTGGTTTTTATATGTTAGTGGGGACCTAAACCTGAATGCACACCAACTCATGGGGACGCGTGTCACTGTGGGGACCAAAATTGAGGTCCCCACGGGCACAAAAGCTTATAAATTGTACAAAACGATCATTTTTGAAAATCTAAAAATGCAAAATGTTTTCTACGATCTTTAGGTTTAGGGGTTGGGTTAGGGGAAAAAATATACAGTTTGTACAGTATACAACTCATTACGCCTATGGACTGTCCCCACGGAGATAATAAAACATACGTGTGTGTGTGTGTGTGTGTGTGTGTGTGTGTGTGTGTGTGTGTGTGTGCGCGCGCGCGCGCGCGCGTGCGTGCGTGGGTGCGTGCGTGCGTGTGTGTGTGTGTGTGTGTGTGTGTGTGTGTGTGTGTGTGTGTTTATAGTGATTCTCATTTCCCACACAAACAGCAAACACATTGATTCCAGTGTGTTTGACCAAACAGTGTGCATTTTTGTATGCACAGTGCCCTCCAGTAATTTTGGCACCCTTGGTAAATATGAGCAAGAAGATTCTTGTTTTTATCTTTCATTAAAAGAAACCTTAAACTACAAAATTCCAACATTTCATTGAAGGAAAACTATTTGAAGTAAGGGGAATATCACATTGTAAAAAATGTTTTTCTCCCATACATGTTGATCAAAATTATTGGCACCTGTGTATTTAATACATTCTGCAACCTGAATTTATAACAAAAACAGCTCTGAGTCTTTTCTTTTCAGTCTGATGAGGTTTGAGAAAACATGGAGAGTCTATTCCTCCATAAAGAATTTCTCCAGATCCTTCAAATGTTGATGGTCCCTCTTCAGTTTATCCCACTCATTTTCTATAGTGTTCAGATCAGAGAATTGGCATGGCTATGGCAGGATTTTAGATGTTTGTTTTGATTCAATGTGCTGATGGACGATCTAACCACGACCCATTATAATATTTCTATAAGAGCAAGTCAGGTTTTGATTTTTGTATCTGTTGGTATTTTATATAATACATGATGCCATTTATCTGAACAAGATGTCCAGAACCTCTGGTATAAAAGTAGGTCCACAACAATGAATATCTGGTGGTGTATTTAACTGTGGACATAGGGCACATCTTGTGTTACTGCTGACAAAAAAAATATTTTTCATTTCATATGGCTTGGCCATAGGCCCCAGTTCTGATTGAAGTTTCAGTATGGCAGATTAATATGGTGGAGTTTATTTTTGCATGAGAGCAGAAGATTTGTGCTGATAGAGGGGCAGTGTTTCTTTATTTTTATTTTATTTCTTCTGACAATTCTCCATCTGTGATCTTTGAAAATCCTTTGGCCACTCAAAATATTCTCTTTGCTGTGCATTAAGACAATATAGACACGCGTTCTCTTTCAGGCAGATATGCAACATCTCCAGTCCATTAAAACTTCTTAATTATTGCCCTGATGTTGGAAATCGGAATTTTTATTGTTTCAACAATTTTCTTTTAAATCCACTTTCTATTTTGTGTAGCTCAACAATCTTTTGCTACATATCAGAACCATATTCTTTGGTTGTACCCATTTTTGATGAATGAGGAAGGGGGTTTGGGCTTTGTGTTACTTAATTTTATTCTCCTGCGCAACAAGAAGTCATGACTGGACAGTGGACAACATCATGTTTCTAGTCACCTTGGTGTGCACAGAAAATAAAAATATTAATGGGAATATACTTGATATATTTTACTCATAAGAATTTCTGTGGTTCTAATAATTGTGGCCAAGATGTATTAGAGAATTTTTTTTCACAATGTGACATTCCCCAAATTCAAATGGTTTTACTTGAATGAAATGTTGGATGAAAAATGTTGTAGATGTTTTCAAATAAAAGATCATAACAAGAAACAATGCAGATTTATTTTTACAGCCTTCTTTGCTCATATTTACCAAGGGTGCCAATCTTAGTGTATGTCTGTATTCACAGCCTTTCTGTGTGTATTTAGTGTGCCTCCACATTTTTTCATTTGTTATTGGAGAACAAACAATGGGCAGCTTGTCTCTGGTCTGGTGATGCTGGAGGGAGGGGATTTGCCTTCGACAAAGAACAAGCATCTGTCTGATGGAGAAAACTGCTGGCAAGGCGTGCAGATTACGAAAGGCGACAAACAACGGTAACACTGAGGATAAACCAGAATTTCCGCTATGTAAAGTTACATTAGCCTAAGTAGTGGCGGACAGGGCCGCTGCTCCTTAATTCCTGCTCCTTATTTTGCCGTCACTGCTTCAGAACCGGGTTGGCCACCGACATTTACGTTCTGTGTGCTCTCTCTGTGTGCTGCTGGCGTGCTACACTCCTGACCCCGCCTCCGGGGTCCTACGAGGAGCTGTTAGCTGCCTCAATTGTGCCTGTAGTAGCGGTAACCATAGTGATCAAATGCCATCGTGGATGACTGAGCTGGTGATTTTTCTGGACTGAAAAAAAGGACTGCATAACTGCCACATAAAGGCAATGAAGAGACAAAAAACAATCACCTCGTTTTTAAAAAAAAAAAACAATGTAAGTGTCCAATGGCTTTTTAGTGCAAACCATTAGCCCAAGTTACGCAAAGTAACAACTTGAGCACTAGTTAAAGCCCAAATTACGCAAAATAACTGAGTTGTTTAAAAATCCAATCTGCGCCCCTGCAGCTGACCTTTCCTTAAGAAAATGGTACCTTTGTTTAGAGGTGTGTGTGTAGGTGTGTGCGTGCGTGCGTGCGTGCGTGCGTGCGTGCGTGCGTTTGTGGGGGAATGTGTCTGAGTGTAAACAGGTGGAAGGTCAGGGAAAGCGTTGTTCAACATTTAGTTTTGGTCTACAGTAAGCACAATATTATACAAAGGGTTTTTCATTTTAGGCTTTTAGCTTTTATTGCCAGCATGTTTTTTAATAAACGCACTGCACTGATGACCACAGCTGACCACTACCATCATGTTTGAGATTCAGTTTTCCTGTTTTGTTTTCTTGATTTCTTTCATAAAGTTGTGTACACACTTGTAGTTTTGAATTTTGCCTTTCTCTATTAACAGGCAAACATTGTTAATGGATCGTCATTTAAAACATATATTAAAATATTTATATATTGTTTGCTTAATGTTTTAAATGACGATCTATTAACAATTTAAAAGCTTTATCAGAGGTTTTGTAAATAATGCTGTTATCAGCATGGCTCTGAATTTAAGTGGATTGAGAAGTACTTAATTCAATATTTGGGTTGGGATGCCACCTAGTGGACAGTAAGTGTCAAAGAAGTAGAAACTGAATTACATAGTAGAGGCCTAATGAACTCAAGAGGTTAAACAATAATATTTATTAAACCCGAAACCCAACCCTCACAGAAAATGAACTGAATGATTTGATATTTAATGCAAAATATGGTTTGGCTGATTCATGACCCCTTTAAATAGTGAAAACCACCTCAAATATAACAAATCCCAGTTTTTGTGTTTTTGGGATACTATCCACGCATACTATATGTATTTTTAAACAGTATATGGTTGTGACGATATTGACAATGTTGATTGTGGATTGATAGTCAGAGTCTGCGATATGGCAAATTGCTGATGTGAAACAATATTAAAAGGATAGTTTGCTTGTTTTCCCATTAGTCAATATTAGGCTCATTTTCCTATTAATATGCGGTTAATAATGATAATAATAATAATCAGTTATTAATATTATCAGTATTATTATTGCTGTTGTTTTCAAAGGGATATTAGAGTGTACTTGTCATAGTTACATTAACGTCACTGCATATAGAGCCTAACCAACATGTGCGCATAAGGTATGAGATAGTCTAAATATCAAAAATTGTATCATACAAAATGGACAAAACAAAAACGTTTATCATATTGGACAAAATTATTTGGAAAAAACTATGGCCTATCAGGGAATATGGGTTTTATTTGAATGCATAAAAAATACATAGAAAAACAGAAAACAGCTCACAGAAACTAACGCTACACTGCAAAAAGTCACATTCTTACTAAGCATTTTTGTATTGTTTTATAGTACAAATATCTTAACATTCTTAAATCAAGATGCATTTTCTTGACCAGAAAAGTGACCAAAGATATTTAGTCTTTGATGAAATCAAATATAAGAATTTGGAAAATGTATTTTTAAATCAAGCAAAAAAAAAAACCGTCTAGTGGGGTGAGAAAAATAAACTTGAATTAGGTACTTAAGAAAAAAGTTTCTTTTTCTCACCACATTGGCAGTTTTTTGCTTGTGTTAAACATAAATTCCCTAATTCTTTTATTTTCTTTAATAAAACAAGACTAAATATCTTACATCACTTTTAATTATTTAAGACGTTTTAGATAATTTTACTAGAAAACAAGACAAAAATGCTTAGTAAGAATGTCAGCGTATATTTCATGACATTTTAATTTCATGACAGAATTAGATAATAGAACACAAAACTATAGGACTTTTTTCAGCTATTACTTGTCTGTGAAACTTGATAAAATAGAGGTGTTGCAAAGATGATGGTTTAAAGACTTACATCTCCTCTGATACTTATTGGCAGTGTTGGTTCCACTTTATATCAGAAGTAGATTAGGTGTCTATAGCAACTAGCCTATGTGTTTTTAAGCCCACATGATAACATTAATATAAAGAAACTGAATTTAAATGCTCACTATTGTTACTGTAATGTTTTATTTTGTGAAACTGGATGAGAGATGGTCCTCACTGTTGAACACGAGGTCCAGGGGGCGAGGTTAAATCCAATTCCAACTTCTCCCACTTGATATACTTTGCCACAATTTGGAGAGTAAGTTGCAACTCGTGGTCACCAACATTTGCTCATATCAATGAAAGTCTACATTTGATTAATAATATATTTGAGATAGATTGAAAATGTTAATAAACAGTTAATTGTCTAAACATTCCAGCAAAGAGGCTCAGAGAGGTCATGCTTCTCTCCATTGAACCAAAAGACACTAAGAATATATTTATTGACTGATCTTACTGCATAACTACATGTAGTGTAACACAGAGCCAGTATTCGGTTGGTCGGTTCTGGTGTCGCAACACTGCTTACATACTAGACTGTCATCTGTTCAAAGTAAATGAGCTTCCTGATCAGTGTAGACCTGCTGGTTGATATGCCCTCTTTGACTGGATTGATGTCCAATTAGCACATATAAACAACAAGGCAGAGAGTAAAGCTGTTCGTTTCATTCAAGCGAGATGGAAAAGGTGTCAGTTCCCATCAGCACCTTTAGTGGGTCACTACTGTTGCACTACAGATCAAACTAAAGCTCAGTTTGAACAAGGTGACATTACTGCTGTTCAGCTAAACCGCAACAGTCCAAGGAAGTCCTGCAATAAATTATAGGTGTGTTTTTTACACAAGCAGAGCATTTGCACACAACAACTTATGTACATGTACATGTACTGTTAGCAGAGAATGAAAATTATGTACACAAAGATTTTAAATCACTAGCCAGACTTTTCTGCGCAGATTGAGCGCAAATACTCAACTCATGAATCAATATTAGATGTAGTCGAATTGCGTAGCACCTGCGCATTTCTGACTTACTTCAACACAACCGTCATTAAGCAACAGGTAAATGCGCGCTGGTTTGTTTGCCTTGAATTGAAAGGAATGGTGCAGACACAAAGAAACATGATGTGGGTTAAGTGTGTTACTTAACACACTGTGACAACCGCAATTACCGCATTTAAAGAGAAGCCTTGCTGCGTAAAAGGAACCGTAATGGACAACTAGTTGTCTGTCATGTCACTCCCTATCACTGTGTTACTGAGTGCACAGAGTTGATGGCAAACTGCTTCGTAATTTTTTGCACAGCCGATCTATCTACAAAATAGCTGCGCTGCAGTATAATGTGATAGTCTACTCTACAAGCTTCCATAGACGCCACAATGCAACGTCAGATTTCTTGTGTAACATAGGCTACTGTACGCATGTGAGTGTTAAAAAAATGGGGTCATCATATATTTAAGGTGTAGTCTTTTACGTGTCAATAATACAACCGCCAAATACTTGTATATTGAGTAAATTGATCAGGGGTGAATTGAAGCCACCATTAAAATGCTATCAGTCATAGAAAAGCTTCTAGTCTGTTTTTTTTCTCACTTGCAAGACTACAATAACATTTTACTTCTGTTAATGAAATTTTGGTAGGCTGGTTTTCACACTGATATTAATTTAAATAAAATAAAATTGTACTGCAGGTTATTTGTAAGTTTTTTTAGTGTTGTGGTGGTTCATTTTACCAGTATTACCATACTTTGGTTACAATATATACACTGACTAAAATATGCAATATGCAGGCACTACAGCTCCCCCTTGTGTCTTCTATAGAGATGTGCAAAAATTGCGATGATCTGAAACCATTGCGATTGTTTGACGTCATCACGATGGTTTCAGATCATCGCAATTATTGCACATCTCTATAGAAGACACAAGGGGGAGCTGCAGTGCCTGCATATAGCATATTTTAGTGTATATGTTGTAACTAAACTGACAAGTTATGAAAGTATGCGCCGTGCTTGCTATATGCAGTGATTTTGATTATAGTTTATTATTTTTTGTATCATGCAGCGCAAAGTTCAGTCTAAGTAATGAAATACGTGCATTTACAGACAAAGTGTTAATTTACATGTATATGCCCAAACAATCCGTCTGCTACGCCACTGCCCATATACAGTAACCAAAATGGCATGATCCCCATTGCATAACTTCTCTGCGAAGATTCGACTATGAAATTGGTAGTCGAATCAGGCTCCACCAATCAAAGCATCGAATCTTCGACTATTTGGAGTAGACATACATTTTCAGGTTTCTACAGAGATGTTCAATTGGGGTCAAGCCCAAGCACTGGCTGGACCACTCAAGGACATTGACAGAGTTGTCCATAAGTCACTCTTGCATTGTGTTCGGGTCAGGATCATTGTCCTGTTGGAGTAAAAATTGTCTGGCCAGTCCGAGGTTCTGAATGCGCTGGACTTTCATTAAGGGTATCTCTGCATTTTGTGCCATTGAGCTTCCCTTCTACCCTGACAAGTCCCCCAGTCCCTGCTGCTGATGAACACATACAAAGCATGATGCTGTTACCACCACACTTTACTGTTGAGATGGTATTGTGTAGGTGATGAGCAATGCCTGGTTTCCTCCAGACATAATGCTTGAAACTGAGATTCTTTTAAGTGCTTTTTTGCAAATGTAAAGTTTTCATGTGTCTTCACTGAGCAAAGGCTTGAGTCTGGCCACTCTACCATAAAGCCCAGATTGGTGGAGTGTTGCAGTTATGTTTGTTCTTCTGTAAGTTTCTCTCTTCTCCATATATGATTATGGACCTCAACAAGAGTGTTACGTTCCCGTATGCGTATTTTCTCTTTTAAAAAAAAAGTAATAAATATCAATGTTGGTGTAAGGTTGTGAGTGCTGTATGCTGGGAATTGTTGTTCTTTTGTCCCTCTCACTCAGACCTCCGATTGGCGACAGGTGCTCCTCATTACCGCTCACGTGGAGGATACTGCTTTTAAGGACAAGGAATCTGTTCATCGAGGAGTTTTTCTTCTCCTGAGTGTTACGCTCTCCGCTGTCCCAGGCAAAGAGAGGATTCTTGGTGTTGGAACTAAGCTCTTGTGTGACAAATGTGTGGAATATTAAGTCCTCTATTTGTGGTGGTTGTCTACAAGTTGTGCTATTGCTATTGTGCTACTAGCAGGTGTAAGTAGACTGATTGCAAGCGATTATCTTTCATTAATCTATTTCCCCTTTGTTTAGGAATTTGATTAAGGCCATTACAGGAAGCACTAGGGAGTTCGGTGCCTTTTTTTTGGTGCTTTTGTTTGCTGATAATTGTAGCCTCTTTTTGTTTTTCTCCTGTTTCTAGTCAGCGAGGAAGACAGGGAAGTCGTATGTTGTTTTTTTTATATTTTCTTTCTGGTATTAGGCAATTTATATTCCCCTCGCGGCGCAGTAAGTTTGGTTTATTTATTTGTTTATTTGGCTTAACCCTCTCCCAAAGTCTATGTGCTTCTTTATCTTTTGTTCAATGCTCTTTTGTTACATTATGTCTGTTCTACAATAAATGGATGAACAGAAACCTATGTTGTCGTTTGTACTGGGACAGAGGACAGAGTAACCTCATAATTTTTTTTTTTATAATAATGTTACCCCCTTATACCCCTAGACCTTTGGGGTCCTAACAAGAGTGACAATGAGCTTCTTCCAATCTGACCAAGACCCTTCTCCATCAATGGCTCAGTTTGGACAAGAGGGCAGCTCAAGTAAGAGATCTGGTTGTTCCAAACTTCTTCCATTAATCATTAATGGAGGCTACATGCTTCTGTGAACCTTCAATACAGCAGAATTATATTTGTAGTCTTCCCCGGGTCTGTATCTTGATAGAATCCTGTCTCGGAGCTTTACTGGCAGTTTTTGCGCTGATAAATATTTGCAGCTGTTTGACCTTTTATTGAAAGTTGTGTGGCTTTCCAAATTATACTAATTCAATAGAATTTTCCACAGATGAACTCCACTTGAAGTGTAGTAACAACAACAAGCAAAACTGGATTGCTTTCTAAGTTAAATTTCAAGAGTTCCAGAAAAGGGAATGAATACTTACGCAATGTACTAAAAATAATAAACTGAAATAATTACATTTTCCAAGTTGTCACAATTTTTTTGTTTGTTTTGTCATTTTGGATTATGGAGTGAAGATTCATGTAAAAAAAAAACAATTTAAAGTAGTTTAACACAGAGCAGCAACATAACAAAACGTGAAACAAATTAAGGGGTATGAATACTTTTGCAAGCCACTGTATTTACAAAACATTTGTAAATTAGTTAGTAATCCTTAATAAATGCATTTAAAAATGATTTACAAAGGGAACCTTAATGTAAAGTGTTACTCAAAGAATGTGGTTGCAGTTTTGCAAACTTGGTCAGAAGATTAGTCACATCAGTGAATAGTTTCACAAAGCTGGTCTCACATATCACTTTTAATGTTTAAGCAATTTGAAAAAAAAAGAAGTAAAATGAAATGCATTTTAACTTTACAATGTTCTAAATACAAAGCTTAGCTAACCTTTCAATAGGAAAACGTTACTTTGAAACTGATGTTAGGTCAAATTGTGGGATTTAGGCCTAATGTTTTGAATCAAATGAAAGATCAGCCAGTGGGCCACTCAGCAGAAAAATTTTCAGATTCAAAACTGCTTCACCCATGAGCACTAGATGGTGCAGTGGCTACACTGAAATGCCAGTGTGCTCTAGATGACTGTGGGGAAGTTGAACCTTCAACATCGTAATAGTGCTAGATTATACTATTTTCTTATTGCCTGTTGTACTGGAAATATTCCTTTGAAGATCAAAGGGCCCGTGTGGATCTTACAGTACCGCCAGAGATAACCTCTACGTGAACACCATCTGCTTTCCTTTTATCAAGTTGTTGTGTTAGCCAGGTTATTTTATTAATGTTAAGAAATGTTGGTGCCACTCTTATCAATGTTAAGGACAGTTGAACGTTCTAGACATGCATTTATTTGGCTTAACAGTAGTCTGAAGGCAGCTGGTTTTGGTGAAATCCAGGTTACATTGTTCATGTCCTGTAATCAGGACAGAAACTTGGCAAATATGACACTTTCAGTTGGCCTCTTGCCAGATCTGTTTCAGATGTGAAATGCAGACATAGCTGCAGGTGACACGGTCTACATGCAGGTGGGCTGAATTGTAGTAGGGTGACAGTAGTAGTATTGATGTAAATCCATCCTCTGGTTCACACAGACAGACTTTTACTTTATTTGTACCTGGTGTTTGTGCATGTCCTACAGTGGCTGTGTTTGAAATGGCATATTAGTATGCTGCTTTATACTTGTATGTATACTGTACAGGTTGTATTATTAAAAATTATGAAATTGACACCAAATGATTAGACATCTCTGTGAAATCGAGCAGTCTTAAGGAAAATGGATCTAATTTGAAGAAACCAATTAAAATGTAAAATAAAACAAAATAATGGATACTACTGGTGTGGTATTTTCTGTTTTAGTCTACAATACACTTTTTTCAAATTTGTACCTTTTTCAAAATAGCTTAAATAAATGCAATCTGTTGCTATATATATGTTTTGCATTTTAAACTCAATCTGAACTGTCATATAGAGATGGGCTCATGTTGTTCGGTTCAGGAAATTGTTGTAAGTAAACACACAAGAGGCTTGGAGCTCTGCATACTTGAACACCACCCAAATTTGGTGCGATTTAAATTGCTTTGTTACTCGGGATTCATTCATTCACGAATAATGCGAATGATAATAAAGAGGCTGGATTTCTTAGGAGACTGCATGTTTTGCCAGCTGAAACTTCAGTGGTTGTGCATTTGATTAAAACCGTCTTTATCTGGTTTGGACAAGTCAATACAGATTGTTTGTGTGGGTGAGGTGTGGTGTGGTTATAGTACTGTAGGTCAAAGCTCTCGTCCTCCATACTGTTAGTTAATGGTTAAGCCATTGGCACATTTTTCTCTCAAAAACTCATGTAAACTTGCCACTTCATTTCCATTTACTTTATACAAAGTAAATCTGTTTGTAATATCTTCAGTAAAATCAAATGTATTCAGCACAATTAGGGTTGCAAAATTCCAGGAATTTTCAAAGCTGGAAACTTTCCATGGGAATTAACGGGAAATTGTGGGAATTATTGGGAAGAAACAGGGAATTTAAATGTAGTTGAATAAAAATCTTCTAGATTAATCTTGGTTTAAACAACCAGATTTAATAAAGAAAAAAAGGGTAGCAATTTCAGTTGAATTTCTACCCTGCACAATTATCAATCACATCCCCACAGCACACTGCTTACTGCAGGGCTATTGAGACCACACCCCCCACATGCACTGTGCATTCTTCCATAACATAACAGATAATTTCTTGAATCCTGCACACAAAATAATGTAAAAAATGTCCATAAATATTACACATATTTATGTTTAAAACCATGTGCTGTCAGCTATTGTGCAAATTATACCATTGTAAAAACAAATACACTGACTGAGAAGATATTTAGATAAGATAATACAAAAAAGACCATCCCCACAAACAATCCCTTAGTCACCTGGGTGGGAAATCCCCATCTTCCAGACTCTGACTACCACAGGAATATTTAAGACACAGTTCTACATATGAGTTCGAATATTACATCCATTCAAAAAAGTTTTGATATTACTTGGTTAAATATATTTTATCTATGGTATTAAAGTTTAACTAGCAAATACCAAAATATGTTTATTCAGTAGCTAGCCAGCTAGTAAATCAGATATGTTAAATGTAAGCTAGCACTATTTCATAGACAATTTACGAAGCTAGCTAACACAAGCTGTGATGCTGTTTCTTCTACTTCCTGCTAGCCAGTTTTCTGTCATCATACAGAAATACAGTAGGCTACTGGTCAGAAGTTTGGACACATTACTGTCATGGCTCTGCCTCACTTAGTCATGTTTTTCTTGGTCCTATGGTAGAGTCATGGCAAAGCCTTTGGTTATGTGTGGAGAGAAACATATTATTGTCCTTTTGACAATAATATGCGTTCTCTCCAGTGTCTCGTCATTGGCCCCGCCCCTCTCGTTTCCTGTATTGTTTCCCGTCCGTGTCTAATGTTTCCCACCTGCACTCGCTCGTTATCCTTCGTTTGTCTTACCTATAAATGCCCTCATGTTTCTTTGTCTGGTGCTCGTGGATTGTTTGTATGTACGTTGTGTATGTATGCGTTCTGTATATGCTTGTGTTTGTTTACCCGTGTTCTTGTTGCCTTGCCGCCTTGCCCTGTCTGTGGATTTTATTTTTATCTTGATCTTGTCTTTGCGTTTTGCCCCCACGTGGGAAGTCTTTGTTTTTTGTATTTAACCTTAGTTGGTTTATCCCCATTGAGGGTGTTTTTGTTATTTAATAAATATATCTTGTTTAACCCCTTCACGTCTGGCTGCCTGCACTTGGGTTCTTCCCCTGCTGATCGTGACAGAATCCACGAGCCACACCTAAACCCAGTTGCAACTCCCCGGTGGTCCTGCACCTCCAACCCGGTGTGGTGGGAGGCAATAGGGAGGAGTTTGTTTATCAGCCGTTCCCCCGGTTGGTGGAACGGCTGCAGCTTCGAGAGGAGCTGGTTCAAGGCTTCTCTCCCAGCTGCCATCAGGACTCCTCTTGTTCCGGTCTGGTGTCCATCCCGGAGGACCGTGCGGTAGGCACTCTCACCTTGGGGGACTCCACACCGTTCTCCTCCTCACCTCCTGCAGCCTCTCCACCACTAGCCAGCCTCGGTGGCAAGCGGGGGAGGCGAGCATCCTGGGAGTCCACCTCCGAGGAGTCTCAGCCAGAGCCAGCTGTGCCATTTGCCTCTTTTCTTCAGCCGACCTCCAGGCGGGTGGCTCGCCTGAAGAAAAAGAGGCAGCGGCGGGCAGTGCGGACTGCGTCCCAGCCGGTGCATCCGGCATCCAGTCCGGTGCAACTGGCATCCAGTCCGGTGTCCAGTCCGGTGCAGCCGGCGTCCAGTCCAGTGCAGCAGGCGTCCATTCCGGTGCAGCCGGCGTCCAGTCCGGTGCAGCCGGCGTCCAATCCGGTGCAGCCGGCATCCCAGCCGGTGAGCAAGCCGGCATCCAGTCCGGGGCAGCCGGCATCCAGTCCGGCATCCAGTCCGGTGATCCAGCCGGCGTCCAGTCCGGTGTCCAGTCCGGTGCAGCAGCCGGCGTCCCAGCCGGTGGTCCAGCCGGCATTCCAGCCGGTGCAGCAGCCGGCGTCCCAGCCGGTGCAGCAGCCGGCCTTCCAGCCGGTCTTCCAGCCCTGTCCAGCCGGCCTTCCAGCCGGCGTCAAGCCCTGTCCAGCCGGCCTTCCAACCGGCGTCAAGCCCTGTCCAGCCGGCCTTCCAGCCGGCGCCCAGCCTTGTCCCGCCGACATTCCAGTTGGCGGTTCCCCCCAGGACTTCCCCCACAAAGTCCCCCAGGACTCCATGCCCTCGAGCGCAGCCGGGGACTAAGACTGTTCCCCCTGTGAACTTTGTTGTTTCCCCACCCCCCCTCCCATGTTTATTATTTTTGATGTCCCACCCTAGTCCTGTTGTTGTCTTGTCATGTCTGCCCTTGATTTTGTTTTCTTTGTTTTGCCTTGTCCTGTCTGTCACCCAGTCTGTCTTGTCTCGTCCGTCTACCCCTTGGTGAGCACCTGGAGGTGCTCATTAAAGGGGGGGCTTCTGTCATGGCTCTGCCTCACTTAGTCATGTTTTTCTTGGTCCTGTGGAAGAGTCATGGCAATGCCTTTGGTTATGTGTGGAGAGAAACATATTATTGTCCTTTTGACAATAATATGCGTTCTCTCCAGTGTCTCGTCATTGGCCCCGCCCCTCTCGTTTCCTGTATTGTTTCCCGTCCATGTCTAATGTTTCCCACCTGCCCTCGCTCGTTATCCTTCGTTTTGTCTTACCTATAAATGCCCTCATGTTTCTTTGTCTGGTGCTCGTGGATTGTTTGTATGTACGTTGTATATGTATGCGTTCTGTATATGCTTGTGTTTGTTTACCCGTGTTCTTGTTGCCTTGCCGCCTTGCCCTGTCTGTGGATTTTAGTTTTATTTTGATCATGTCTTTGCGTTGACCCCTTCACGTCTGGCTGCCTGCACTTGGGTTCTTCCCCTGCTGATCGTGACACATTACTGTTCTAAATGATTTTGAAAGAAGTCTCTTATTCATCAAGCCTGCTTTTATTTGATCAAAAATACAGAACAAAACAGTCATATTGTAAAACATAATAGTTTGCTGTTTTAATAATTTAAAATATAATGTACAGTATTTCTGTGATGCAAATGTGAATTTTCCATACCCATTATACCAGTCTTCAGTGACGCATGATGCTGATTTCATAATTTTTTTGCTGCTTAATATTTTTTATAATGTGTGATCATTTTTTCTTCGAATAATAAAAAGTATTTGTTATTACTATTTGTATTTTTAAACAATAAAATGCAGGCTTGAATTATGATCACTTAAAAGTGTTATGTATCCAAACTTTTGACCAGTTTTGTATATATTAGGTTATAGTTTGTTTTAGCAAGCATGCTGATTGAGGAGTATTTATTCATCTAGCCTATGTCTATTCTATTCATTTGCATGAATTGTAAAATATTCATTACCACTAAAATATGTTTACCACGACAAAATATTGCAGTTTTTATGTTTACCACATCAAAATATTTTAAGTTTTTCAGAATTAAAGTTCTACTTATAATTAAATCAGTCAAAAATGTCAAACAAAATAATAATCTGTATTATCTTGCATGCATGTCAGATTATGACCAAACAAAATGTTTTTATATGATACAGTTGAAATAAAATTCTAAAATCTCTAAATAATTCCCATAAATTCCTGGTAAATTTCAAACTTGGAATATTTCCAAAATTCCCCAGATGAAGTTTCCATGGAAAGTCTCTGGAAATTTACCAGGAATTTCCCGCCCCTTTGCAACCCTAGGCAAAATAATTTAATACGGTAATACAGTGGTGCAGTAAATCTTCTTTTTGCTGTATAAACGTTGATAAGTATGTTGTGTAGCACAAGTACCGGAAGGCCGCCATTATTGTTTTGGTTATACTCGCGTGACTGACCATGTAATATATGCACGTGACGTCAGTGTTTTCACAAAGCTGCATTTTGCCGTTTACACAGAGACGATGGTGGTGCCGTTTTCAAAAATTTGAATTTCCAGTCCCCCGAAACACATGTAAACAAACAGCTAAACCATATAAATAAGTTTTCAGTTTTTAGTTGAAAACGGCCTCTTATAAGCAGCCTCTGAGTTGGCCTATAATAAATATATCAGTATCCAATACTGTAGCAAACATTACTTTTTGTAGATCTTTCATAAAGGTTTGCATGGTAAATGTGCTTTAAAATAATGTTTGTAATAATGAGATGAGATGTTTTTCTAACCAATAGCTGGGTTGTTCACTCAACTGCTGAGCTGTTTGGGTAATTTTATTGTTATTTCCTCAGTGTTGCATAGTTGTTTTGTACAGTCATTTTGTACAATGCATTCCAGTGCCCAACTTTTATGGTTTATCCCGTTTCTAACGGTTTGCTACATTAGATCTGGATTTTGGTGGTCTAACATAAATAAATGTCCAAAGTGCCATCAGATAAGGCTGCTAGGAAAACTGCCAAACACCTCTTACAGGGCACCTTATTTAAAACTGAGAACATTTTGCCATTCATCAGTCACCTATATTTTCTATTCTCTGCGCTTTACCTTTCAACCTTACTATCCCTTAGCATTTTAGTACCATTTAGTAGTTGATAGTTTTCTTGTTTATCTTTTGTTAATATATTCTATTTTATTAAATCTGTGTTGAACTGGACTGTTGCCTGTTGTTAGTTAAGATTATTTGAGCTTGTTTATTTAATTATTTTTTGACTGATTGCTAAGGTTAGCATTTTTGTTTCGTTGGGTAATCTCAACACATACTTAAGCAGTGCCCCTGCGCTGGCGCGGTTTCTCCCACCTGCAGAAACCCTATGCTTCTGACTTCCTCACCCTCACTGCCTCATTCGATCTCACACGCCTCGCCACAGCCTGTACTCACAGATCAGGAAACCAGCTTGATCTCATCTACACCCGTAACTTCTCCACAGATAACATTAAAGTCACACCTCTTCACATTTCTGACCACTTCTTCATCACTTTCAACATGCTCCTTCCTACATGCACTACACCAACACCACCACCCGTTTATTTTAGATGGAACGTTCGCTCTCTCTCCCCTAGCACCCTCTCTGCTAAAGTGACATCCTCGTTTCCCTCCAACTTTGCATCTCTAGATCCTGACACTGCCACCGACACCTTATGCTCAACACTTACATTCTGTCTGGATAACCTTTGTCCTCTGTCCTCCAGACCAGCTCGCGCCACCCCCTCCTGCCCTTGGCTGTCTGACATCCTCTGTGAACAACGGAGTACACTCAGGGCTGCTGCAAGGAAATGGCGCAAGACCAAGAATCCTGCTGACCTAAGGGACTACCAGTCACTACTCTCCTCTTTCTCTGCTAGTGTTACCACAGCTAAAACGTCTTTCTATACCACCAAGGTGAGCAATGCACCTAACACTCGGCAGCTTTTCAAGACATTTAACTCTCTTCTTTTCCCCCCTCCTCCCCCGCCCACTTCATCTTTGACTGCGGAGGACTTCACTGTATTTTTCACTGAGAAAACATCATCCATCTGCAAACAATTCTCAGCACCTCAGACCTCGGTACACACTACCCTCACTTCAAAAATGGAACTCTCCTCCTTCACCCCACTGACTGACACTGAAGTCACCAGACTTCTCTCCAGCCACCCCACCACCTGTCCCCTTGACCCAATCCCCTCCCATCTCCTTCAGGCCATATCCAGCACACTCACACCTGCACTCACACACATCATCAACACCTCCCTGCTCACTGGCACTTTTCCATCCACATTCAAACAGGCCCAGATCACGCCCCTACTGAAGAAACCCACATTGGACCCCTCTACTACCGACAGTTACAGACCTGCCTCTCTCCTCCC
The DNA here is from genome assembly GCF_024868665.1 of Triplophysa rosa. Classification (NCBI taxonomy): domain Eukaryota; kingdom Metazoa; phylum Chordata; class Actinopteri; order Cypriniformes; family Nemacheilidae; genus Triplophysa; species Triplophysa rosa. Next base: position 26,236,324 of record NC_079900.1, read on the forward strand.
ATTTATTGCAAAAACACTTGAAAGGGCAGCTTTCAACCAGGTGTCTTCCTACCTATCCCAGAACAAACTACTAAATGACAAGCAGTCTGGCTTCAAAACAAAGCACTCCACTGAGACTGCACTACTATCGGTCATAGAAGCAGTGCGGCTAGCCAAGGCGGAATCTAAATCCTCGGTCCTGATTCTGCTAGACCTATCTGCAGCGTTTGACACTGTCAATCACCAGATACTGCTAGCAACCCTGTCATCTCTAGGAATCTCAGGCACTCCTCTCTGCTGGTTCAAATCCTACCTCTCCAGCAGATCCTTCAGGGTGTCATGCAGGGGCTCGCTGTCCACTGCTCACCACATGATCACTGGGGTCCCTCAGGGATCGGTGCTTGGACCGCTGCTTTTTTCCATCTACACGACATCCTTGGGACCCATCTTACAGGCACACGGCTTCTCGTATCACTGTTATGCTGACGGTCACATTGCAAAGACAACGTGGTTATGCCGATATGCCTTATTCAACATTAGAAAGGTTAGACCCTATCTCACTGAGCATGCGGCAAAACTCCTTGTCCAGGCCCTGGTAATCTCAAGGTTGGACTACTGCAATGCTCTCCTTGCTGGTCTTCCTGCAAAGGCTATAAAACCACTCCAGCTGGTTCAGAACGCAACAGCACACCTTGTCTTCCAACAGCCCAAAAGGGCTCATGTGACACCCCTTTTCATCTCTCTCCACTGGCTACCAGTTGAGCCCGTATCGGATTCAAGTCACTAATGCTTGCCTACAGGACTATCACTGGATCTTCACCGGCATACTTTCACACCCCCCTACAGTCCTACACCCCATCAAGATCCCTGTGTTCAGCAAACCAGCGGCGTCTTGTATTGCCTCCCCATAAGGGCAGTAAATCTTTTCCCGCTCATTCTCATTCACAACTCCTTCCTGGTGGAACATGCTTCTTAACTCGGTCCGGTCAACCACACCTCTCACAACATTCAAAAAACTACTTAAAACCCATCTCTTCTGTGAATACTTGACAGACAAATGAAAAGAAAAAAGAAAAAAACCTATCTAACCCTCTAACACTAACCCTCTCTCTTTCTCTTAACAGGTAGTGGTCTAGCTTTTGTTGAAACCAGCAACTTTGTATTGGTACCTATTGTATTATTGCCACTGTATGACATATCGCTTATTGCTCCCTAAACTCTTTGTAAGTCGCTTTGGATAAAAGCGTCTGCTAAATGACTAAATGTCTGCCTTGTGTTGATAATACAGTAAGAGGCTCTACAAGTTAGCTGAATCTCACAAAATCCTTCAGATAAACCATGGGATTTTCCATACTAAGAAAAATTGTCATGGCTCTGCTTCCTTAGTCATGTTTTTCTTGGTCCTGTAGCAGAGCCATGGCAAAGCCTTTGGTTATGTGTGGAGAGAAACATATTATTGTCCTTTTGGCAATGGTATGCGTTTCTCTCCAGTGTCTCGTCATTGGCCCCGCTCCTCTCGTTTCCTTGTTATCCTTCCCTGAGTGTATGATTAACCACACCTGCCCCTTGTCGTTATCCCTCGTTTGTCTTGCCTATATATTCCCTCTTGTTTCTTTGTCCTGTGCTCGTGCATTGTTCTTAGTTTGTGCTATGTTTGTAGTACGTGTACTTCGGTCCTTGTGTGCCTTGTTTGTTCCAGATCCTGTTCCCAGTCTAGTTTGGTATTGTTTCTTTTATTCTTGTAATTTTGACCGTGTTCATTTTGCCCCCTCGTGGGAAGTCTTGTTTTCTGTTATATATATATATATATATATATATATATATGTTCATGGTTTAGTTTTGCCCCACCGTGGGTTTTTTGTTTTGTGGTTTTGTATTTATTAAACGTTTTCTGTTAACCCCTTCACGTCTGCCTGCGCTTGGGTTTTCTGCACCTCATTCGTGACAAAAATTGCTTTATCATTTTTGAACACAAACAAAGACATTTTGAAGAATGTAGGACAGCAAACAGGGTCTGGGGCACTATTGACTAGCATTGTTTTTTTCCTACTATGACGTGTCAAGTGACCGCGTCCTTCTTTATCCAGCTCTATCATCTCAGCTCTTGTGAGGTCGCTGCTTCCCATTCTCTGCTCTACCATCAGGTCTGGCCATGAACTGCATCCTGCTCGCTGTGGTAACCTTGGAACAATGAGACAAGACTGGCTGAGAGTAGAGTACTGTTCTGCACTCTTTGATGCAACAAGTACATCAGTTGTGTTTTTGGTTCCGGTTGATCTAACTAATGCAGCCTAAACCCTCAGAAGATTTATATTATGGAAGTGTAGTGTATGCAAGATTAAAAAGATGCGTCTTTAGTCTAGATTTAAACTGACAGAGTGTGTCTGCCTCCCGGACAGTGCAGGGAAGACTATTCCAAAGTTTAGGCGCTAGATAGGAAAAGGATCTACCACCTGCACTTGATTTAGAAATTCTAGGTATTACCAACTGACAGGACGCCTGAGAGCGTAATGCATGTGAAGGACTGTAATACAAGAGGAGTTCACTCAAGTACTGAGGAGCTAAACCATGTAGGGCTTTATATATAGGTAATAAGCAATTTTTTAAAATTAACGCGATGCTTTATAGGTAACCAGTGCAAGGTTGACAGAAACAGGTTAATATGTTCATACTTTTTTGTACGTGTAAGAACTTGAGCTGCTGCATCACAAAACTAGGTAGGATTAATGCATAGTCCATTCCTCTTTGTATGCCATATTTTCGCTGTCAACGTTCCTCTTTAGAATCTTTGATAGTGCCATTTTCTCTCACCATCTAGCTAGCTTAAATGTTAACATCACTCTGCACATGACGTAATAGCGTATCCCCAGCAGGCAAAAACAAATGCAGTTTAGTACGTGAGGAGTGTAAAAAATAGGCTATGTTAAATAATTATATAACTATTATGTAATATAGATAATTATATAATAACTATAGCCTACTTTTAAAAATATTGTAGTTGCATTTTTCATCAATTCATTTCTTAAATTATCCTTTGACTATGTTCTGGCCTGCCATCTAGCGGCAAATTTTTTTTTTTTTGCCCGATGCCAAACTTACTTGCCGACCCCTGGTCTAAAGTTTAGAAAACACATCAAATAATGACTCGCTGCTTTAAAACCATACCATATTACCATATTAAATATATGTCTTTTACTATTTTTATTCATATTTTATTGTGGATTCTTTCTCACAATCACATTGCATGTGCAGTTAACAATTTATAAGACACTGAGAATGATGTAAATTTATCAGACAGCGAGAATGATGTTAATTCTATTTTTAAAATGTAAGCATAATTAACGCTCATCTGAGTACAATTAATAGCAATTAATAGTAGGGGTGTGGGTAAAATTCGATTCATAGATGCATCGCGATGCAGACGTGGACGATTCTGAATTGATTCACAAAACTCCAAAAATTAATATTTAAATGTATTAATAACGTGATGTTAACAGAACAAAAAAGGCAGAAGTCATTCATGGGTGAGGACAGTTTAGAGTGCGCACACCTCACGCACAGCAGTAAAGATACACAAGCAGTAAAGATAGAGAAAATGATCCCGCCCCCTTGGACTAAACTGCAAGATAAACAAAGTACATTTTAGAATGGTCTTTCTCTGTCTAGTCTCTGCAGTGAGCGGAAGGTAAAATCTGCGCATTTAATTCACTGTGCCGCAGCATACTTGTATGGAGGACTAAACCTGCAAAAATTATAAATAAATAAATGTATAAATAAATAAATATATAAACGAATAAATGTAATAATATGAAAATAAATAAAGGAATGAATGGTTTGATAAAACAAAATAATTCGTTTGAGCTATTATTGATCTTAGCTTTAACTTTTCTTTTCATTTTTTAAATTGATTTATTATTTTTTGTGTCCATTTTTTAATTATTTTTTTATTATTATTATTTTTTATTTTTAGATTATTTTATTTATCATTTCCTTTTATTTTTACATTTATTTATTTATACGTTTATTTATTTTTATATTTATTTATTATCGCATGTATTTATTTCCACTTTTATTTATTTATTCTTGATTTATTCTTACTTTTCTGTGTCTTGTATGATAATTAGATGGGTTGGTCTTGCCTACTATTGGTTCAGCGTAGATTGAAGCGTTTGATCGATTACTCTTGACTTGTTTTGGACTAACGTCACGTCACTCACTGATCGTTTGCTTCGTGTATAACGTTAAGTAACTATGGCGGGCGCACAATTAGCTAGAGAGTTACAGCATTTAGCCAATGAAGTCGATAACCATGCATCAAATGACTTGTGTCATTAGATTAGATGCATTATTGATGATTTATTACAGATTGACGGCGAGATAAATGACAAAGTTCTCCCTCGGTTGTTAGCCTCTTTGCAGCACATTCAAAGTCTGTGCGAGTCAGAGGGTGCTATGGTGGTGTTACAGTTCAACTGGTGAAAATCATAAAGCACAAAATGTAATAAGGTTTAACTACACAGATGAGCTTGTAAACCGAAGTCGCAAGCTAACGCTTTGTCAAAGTGATAGTTATAAGCAGCCTTTCGGTTAGAAAAAGCGTAAAGATTTAATGTAACATGATGTAACATAATGTAAATGAATTGAGACATAGTGAACTTAAGTCACAAGTTAACACGGTAGTAATGAGCATCGTTCTTTCACTACAGGGGCCATCAAATGGAAACCATTCCTTCTAAAAAGACGTGGTTACTAAACGGTACTCGTAAACTACATTCCATAAGAGATAAATAACACAGAGGTCACAAGTTAAAACGGGCATATTCCCTTGATTCATCCAGCTGCATATTGTTGTGTGACATCTTGATATTATTGCAAAGATCCGCAGCAGCTAGCATTGCGAAATAGCTTAGTGTGATTGTTACCGTAGTGACACGCTGCCTCCTTTATTGTATGGGTACGAATCCCGTGTCAAATCGCTTTATTTATTTTTTCACCTCGCTTCAGCCGTTACGGGCGATCATACCAATAATTTGCAATCTTAACAAGAATGTCAAAATCATGTAACAAGAAAGTCTGTGTTTATTAGACATCTTAATATCAAGTCGTCTTGTGCTTTCAGAATCGACGAATCTGCTGAGGTCGTTCATGCACCTCTTTGGCAGAGGACCTGTAACCGGAACTTGGTCACCACCTTAGCACCCCCTGACTCGCACAGATTTTGAAGAACTTTGTCATTTATCTCCCGTCAATCTGTAATAAATACATCAATAAGCGCACCTAATCTGAATGACACACAGTCATTTGATGCATGGTTATCGACTTCATTGGCTAAATGCTGTAACTCTCTAGCTAATTGTGCGCCCGCCATAGTTACTTAACGTTATACACGAAGCAAACGATCAGTGAGTGACGTGACGTTAGTCCAAAACAAGTCAAGAGTAATCGATCAAACGCTTCAATCTACGCTGAACCAATAGTAGGCAAGACCAACCCATCTAATTATCATACAAGACACAGAAAAGTAAGAATAAATTCAAGAATAAATAAATAAAAGTGGAAATAAATACATGCGATAATAAATAAATATAAAAATAAATAAACGTATAAATAAATAAATGTAAAAATAAAAGGAAATGATAAATAAAATAATCTAAAAATAAATAATAATAATAATTAAAAATAATTAAAAAATGGACACAAAAAATAATAAATCAATTTAAAAAATGAAAAGAAAAGTTAAAGCTAAGATCAATAATAGCTAAAACGAATTATTTTGTTTTATCAAACCATTCATTCCTTTATTTATTTTCATATTATTACATTTATTCGTTTATATATTTATTTATTTATTTATACATTTATTTATTTATAAGTTTTGCAGGTTTAGTCCTCCATATACTTGTCACTAAATGAGTGCAAATAGCATTTTCCCAAAACCTGTCACTGTTAAGATATAAGAACATGAACATACTTCTGTAAATATGCACAGTTTGTTACTAGTGGTGCTGGGTGCGCTGCATGAGATGAATCCACTGCTCCATAGGTGCAGGGGCGGATTTAGTGATTTGGGTGTCCTAGGCAAATCCATGTATGGGGGCCCCAACTATGCACCATTTTACTTTACTGCAACCCTTATTTTTCTTCCTCCTCAAAGCACACAACTTTTCACCGCCAGTCAAAGTGACAGGGGAAAAATAAGCTTAATAAACACAGATACTGACTAATTAAAAAATGTATAATAATGAATTCCCAAATGAAAAACATGGGATAAGTGTCTTAACAAAACACTTATATTAAAGTTCTAAAAAAATTGATGAAATGAAAACTAATAAGTTATATAAAGCATTAAATTTATTCAGTCAAACAGAAAAGTTGAAAATTTTAATATAAGCCTTTTTATAAGACTTTTTATCCCATAAGTAACCAGTCTAACTAAATGAGCAAAGCTCATTCACACCCTACGTTCTCTTGTAGTTCACTGAGCTTTGAACGATTCACTGATCTCTCATTCTGTGTAAACGAATTGGTTCAAAGGAGTCATTTGTTTGCGTGTCGCTCTGATCACAATGTGCGTTCATACTGGCGAACTCGCTGTGTACAGAATAACGCTGATTCAACGAGCCAACTTCACAGCTAAAAACATTATAATGATGTACAGCAAGTTAATTTAGGAAATCTTTTCAAGAAATTCAAGAAAATGTAAATTGAACGTAAAACTCCTGAACAGCCGTGAAACACAGCTAATACAGCTCCTAATATAGCTCTTTTACTGAACTCTTCAGCGTCTCACTGCTGGTAACAAAACAGCGCCTCCATTGTTTCGTAACTGCAGTTACAAATGACAATCTGTTTAATAATGCACGCAGTGTTTTTTGTGAAGACACTCGACATATTTTTGACGAGAGTCTAAGGCGGCACGAAATTTGATTGAAGCGGCCGCCTCCAATTTCTCTAAGCAGGAAAAACCCTGATCTGGGATTACTATATACAAAGTGTGCCCTCTCTCCGTCCTTTCATGCATTTAAATGTGACCAAATTTCTGTACTAGTGCGTACAGTACGAATCGTTAGCACTGCACTGACGTTATTATATTATGTCTTTATGTGCCCATCGGTCTGCGCAGCGGAGTCAAACCTTTCTACATTTGAACTGGCCCTCTCCTACCAAGCGCACAGCGCTCTTTGTTTGACAGATGTTTTGGTCGTCAGTCATTATAACTGTGTTGTCGGTGCTCATGGAGAGATACTCACCGGCGCATTATCATTGCTCGTGGCCGGGAGAGTGCTGCGTCTGGTGGGAGAGAGATGCGCTACTGCTGTAGGAGCAGCGGTGGAGTTTGTGTGGGGGAAAAGCAGAGACTTTGGCAACAATCTTTTGTAAATCGTCTTTTTTTCCTCTCCACTGGTGTAGCTGCGTACTTTGTTGTTTTATTTCCCTGTGACTTTTACTTCGTGTTGCAGCTAATGTACCACACAATGACACTCTCGCTGTGGGCAGTTCTACTAATTCCGCCACTGCGTTAACTTTCTCTAGCTGTTGTCGAACTCGTCTCGCGCATATACGGTGCTAATGGAATGGTCCACTCTAATCTATAATGAGGGGAGTGCCTTCGTACAGATGTAATAACGTAAAACGTTAACAGGGATATCCCGACTATTTTGATGATTACTTGGGGCTCTACGTGGCTGCTGACAAGTCCACCTGTAACAAAGTTCAATGTAGGGAAGGAAGGAGGCGGGAACCGGCGAACATTTAAACAATAAACTTTAATTCAAAAATAAATAAACAATAAACAGGCAAATAACACATAAACAAACTTAACTGTATCCGGGCCCGGGTCCTCTCTCGTCGGCTGTCCCGTCGCTCGTCCTCTTATGCTCCCTAGCTCCCCATGAGGCATGCTCCCTAGCTCCCCATGCGGGACCGGTGCGCGTACAGCTGATACTCATTACCACTCACGCCACCGGCCCCGCCTTCCTGCCCCACGGCTCTCATCCCGCCTTCCTCGCTACACCACCCCTTTCTTTTGGGGGCCCCTGGTAGCTCGGGGCCCCAGGCGATTGCCTACCTTTGCCTAATGGTAAGTCTGCCCCTGCATAGGTGTATGATGATTTTGTAAGACGATCAGGCAATTCCTGAATTTACTGCCGGTGTCATGAAAAATTCTGACACCGGTTAACATGTAGTATTAATTAGTCACGTAAATTACTATATTATACTTATTTTAACGTCTGACAAGAGAAACAGAAAATATGTAAAGAGAACGGCTTCACTGGGCAGTTTTGCATTATAATACAGAATGTGACTGTAACACTCTCCGTCTGCACGTTCCTCACTGGACTCCAATTCCCACCATTCCCTGCACGCACACCTGACATTGTTGATTTCACCCACACCTGTTTCCCCTTTCACTGATTATTTGGACACTATTTAAGTGTCATCTTTGTTTGTATTCAGTTGTCAGTTATTAATGTTGTGTAATTGTCGTTTCGTGTCGGTTGCTCTTGTAGCATATTCGTGGATTAATTTTTGTTTCTAGTTCCTGTTCGGATTATACCCTGCCAGATTTTTACATAGTATTTTGCCAAGGATTCTGGTTCCCTGAGAATGTATGTTTTGGCCTTTTTGACGGCATCTCATTTGTTTGGACTCATTAAATCTGAAAAACCTTACCTGTGGTGGTGGCATCTTTCTGACCCAATATATACCTGTGACAGTGACAGTTCAGAGACAAGAAGCAAAAGTGCCAACACTAGTCTGACTTTGAGCGTAAATGCGACATAATGATGTCACACATATGCAAATTAGCACGTCGAGAACCGATTCTAAAATCGAAACTTAACCCTCAGAATCGATTCTGAATCAAATCGTGAGGGATCAAAGGATTCCCACCCCTAATTAATAGTGTTAAAGAGCAATCTGGTCTGGCCTGTGGAAAAAGTATGTTGTTCCATGCACCATCTGGTGGGTATTACTTGAAGCACAACACATTCATTTAAATTCTAAGGAATGAAAATCTCTTAATGGCCACAAATATAGATATCTGAAAACTCAACTCAACTTTATTTATATAGCGCTTTTTACAATTTTCATTGTTACAAAGCAGCTGTACATGACACATATTGACTATAAGCAAAACAATTAAAGTTGTACCTGTAAAAACAAGAAAAAGGTGAAAACACAGAAGACAGACATACCCACAAACAAAACACTCCACACACACAATATGCACACGTACTAACACACATAGACATAGACACACACGGACGCGCAGACACACAGACGTGCACGCACACACACACGTACACAGACAAGCACGCACACAGAAACGCACGCACAGTGAGAGCACACATTTAAGATAAAGGAGAGAGAAGCACAGGTCAAATATAACAGACTATAAAATCATATTATGCTATATTAATTAAGTAAAACTTTAAAATAAAGCAGCCCAACGGCCGGGCAAATAGTGCAAAAAAACAGTATGTATGCAAATGGTGGCGAGGAACCCAAAATTTTGATTATCATTAATAATCTAATACATTCAAAAAAAACAAGTTGTAGGATTAACTTAATTTTATTATGACACCCATTTCCACACAATTTAATTGGTTTATCTGAACTTAAAATGGCTGAATTGTACAGACATGTAAATATTAAATTTGTCTACTTATTTTATTTAATTTCAGCAGAATGTTATTCGTTTGTGTTAAGTCAAATAAATGTGAGTGCTTCAGTGTGATACTTTTTTTAAAATAAAGATATTTTTACCACATGTAAGGTATGGTGCTAACAGGGAGCACCAGAGGGTTTGCTGCATTTGCAGAGTATTTACTCACTGAGTAAAGCTGGATACATACAATAATGGCATAAAAGTGCTTGTCCCCAACCTAAGTAAAACCTTTACTCTTCACCACTATGGTAACCCCCCAAAAAATCACAGACAACAGAAAATCTTCTGAATTTTAACATTACAGAACATTAAACACTAACAAGTCTCCTTATCTGCACAAAAACACAAATACAATAGCACTTTAACAATTTTAAAATCATAATCTGTCATAAGAGCAAAGCATGCTGGGAACTCAATCCGCTGTGTAGTTTCAGTTAGTCAATGAAAATGATTCATGTTGTCCCAACACAAATGGACTAAGTTATGTCAAAGAGTTGCCTATTTATGTCACTATTACACATTGAAATTGTGCTTGAACAAGAAACCAATACAAATGTGTTATATCAAACTATATTGATTAAGTAAAACAAACAACCTTTAAAAATCATTTTTTTAAGTGTAGCATTTGAAATTTTGTGGTGAAGACGTGTCAAGTGACCGCGTCCTTCTTTATCAAGCTCTATCATCTCAGCTCTTGTCAAATATGACTGAATTTTAAAATGATTTTATCTTCTCAACACAGGGTTTTGGCCGGTTGTGAGTCAGATCTCACAGTAAGCATGTGTTCTCTGTGATGGAAGGGAAAGTAAGGGAATGACAGATTACATCCTTTTTTTCACCTTCCTCACTCCCACCTCCCATAGAGGCCTTTGAATTACATAAAGGCTGCAGAACAGTTCTGTCATTGTTGTGAATGGAAGAAGGCTTTCGTCTGATGCTTGCAATGCCGAATATGATATGTGCACATGAAAGGCATGGTTTACCACCAACAACTTTGGAGTTCCCCTGGAACTGGAGTTTGCACTTTATTTTTACCTAATTATCTCAGCTAAACGCAAAAGAAATCATCTCGGTTACGTTTGTAACCTCGGTTCCCTGATGGAGGGAACGAGACGTTGTGTCGAACCGACAGATGGGGTTCGTCCCTGAGAACCAATCGTTTCCGACTACTTAGAAAAGGCCAATGAAAATTGGCAAATGAAATTTGCATGCCGTGCTCCGCCACAGAAATCCGGGTATAAAAGGGAAACGGCATGCATCATTCATTCTCCTTAGTTCTGAGGAGCCTGAGACCTCTCACGACTGCTGCAGAGGACAGCACGTGTTGTGACAAGGAGGACACAACGTCTCGTTCCCTCCATCAGGGAACCGAGGTTACAAATGTAACCGAGACGTTCCCTTTCTGTCGGTCTCTCGACATTGTGTCGAACGGACAGATGGGGTTCCAATGGAAAACGCCATAACACTGTGCCCTGTCACAATCTCAACGAAGCGACGGTGACTGCCCTGGGGGAGTCAGCCGTGAGCGCTACCGCGAAATTGTAACCTACCAGTGGGTAGGTAGGGGGTCCCAGAGCTTTCTTGAAAGGTGGGAAGGCCCCTACCTTCAGCCTCACAGGCGGCGGCCTTGTTTCTCTAACAGCGAGAAGCCGCCCAGAACCGTAAGGCCACTGGGTAAGCGCTACTTCCTCAAGTGGGGGATGCGCTACAGAGACCACTTCCTACCGCAGGGAGGAGACTAGTGGAGATACCAACATGGTCTCACCGATGGGGGAGAACTCATGGAAGAAAGTGCGGCTGAAGAGAAAACCGCGAGGTGGAGGTCCACCTGGGGAGGTCATGGGTTACCAAGGTGGGAACCAGCATGAGGATACATCAGACGGAACCACCCTACTGGGGGGTTGCAACGTCTGGTAGCACTAGGTCCGGTTATAGCTATGATGCGAATAACTCCGGGAACCTGGCCTAAGGGGCAGGGCTGCTCTGCCCAGCCCGCCCCAGAAGGTGCTTGCTTAGTGATGGATGGAGTGCCTGTTCTTCGCCCAGTGGGGAAAGAAGGGAGGCTGAATCGGTATACTGACCCACTCAAGAGAGGGGGAAAAGAACCGATATAGGCGTACACCCTACCAGTTGCCGGTCCTACATGTGGCCATGCAGGACGCGGGCTGACACCGGCTCTACGCGGAGGTTGTAGAACCTCGCGAAGGTGTTGGGTGTAGCCCAACCCGCAGCTCTGCATATGTCTGCGAGAGAGGCCCCGCGTGCCAGAGCCCAAGAGGAGGCTACACCCTGGGTGGAGTGGGCCCTCACTACTAGGGGGCACGGGCGATTTAGGGATTGGTAGGCTGCCTTGACAGCATCCACAATCCAGTGGGCCAACCTCTGCTTGGAGACAGCTCTCCCCTGCTGCTGACCTCCGAAACAGACAAAGAGCTGATCCGAGCTCCTGAAGCTCTGTGTGCGGTCTAAGTAAAGGCGCAGCGCACGTACTGGACACAACACGGACGGGGTTGGGTCTTCCTCCCCAGTGGGGAGCGCCTGTAAGTTCACCACCTGGTCCCGAAAGGGAGCGGTGGGAACCTTGGGCACGTAGCCGGGCCGAGGTCTCAGGATAACGTGAGAATCCCTGGGTCCGAATTCTAGGCAGTCAGGGGACACGGAGAAAGCCTGTAGATCCCCTACCCTCTTGATGGAGGCGAGCGCCAAAAGGAGAACCGTCTTCATCGTAAGATGAGGAAGAGAGGCATCCCCTAGGGGCTCGAAGGGGGGCCTGGTGAGACCTGTCAGGGCTACATCCAGGTCCCAAGAGGGTATGGAGTGCGGACGAGGCGGGTTACGCCTCCTCGCACCCCTTAGGAATCTAATGACCAGGTCGTGCTGCCCTAGAGACTTCCCAGCAACTGAGTTGTGATGAGCAGCAATGGCGGCTACATACACTTTCAGTGTGGAGGGGGAGAGGTTAGTCTCGAGTCTCTCTTGTAGGAAGGACAGCACGGACCCGATCGCACAACTCCGTGGGTCTTCTCCTCGAGAAGCACACCAGGTCGAGAAGAGGCGCCACTTGTAGGCGTACAGTCGCCTAGTGGCTGGTGCCCTTGCCTGAGAAATGGTCTCTACCACCGCTGGGGGCAGACCACTCAGGATCTCCTCGTCCCGTCCAGGGGCCAGACATGGAGGTTCCAGAGGTCTGGCCTGGGATGCCATAACGTGCCCTTCCCCTGGGAAAGCAGGTCCTTCGTCAGGGGAATCGGCCAGGGGGGAGCTGTCGTCAAGAGCATTAGCTCCGAGAACCAAGTCCGGTTGGGCCAGTGTGGCGCAACGAGTAACACTTGATGCTCCTCTTCCCTGACCTTGCACAGGGTCTGTGCAATGAGGCTCACTGGGGGGAAGGCGTACTTCCGCTTGTCCCGCGGCCAGCTGTGCGCTAGGGCATCCGTGCCGAGGGGTCCCTCGGTCAGAGAGTACCAAAGCGGGCAATGGGTGGTTTCGAGGGAGGCAAACAGGTCCACCTGGGCCTGCCCGAACTGCACCCAAATGAGCTGGACTGCGCGGGGGTGGAGTCGCCACTCTCCGCGAGGCGTAGACTGACGAGAGAGCGCATCGGCTGTCTGGTTCAGGTCGCCTGGGATATACGTGGCACGCAGGGAGCGGGTCACCTGCTGACTCCACCGGAGGAGGCGTCGGGCAAGTCGTGTTAACTGCAGAGAGCGAACGCCACCCTGACGATTGATATACGCTACTGCAGTAGTGCTGTCCGACCGGACCAGCACGTGCTTGCCCTGCACGAGAGGTTGCAGCCTCTTCAGTGCGAGTAGCACGGTCCACAACTCTAGGCAATTGATATGCCAGCGCAGGCGGGGGCCCGTCCAAAGCCCCGACACTGCGTGCCCGTTGCACACTGCACCCCAACCCTGCAGGGAGGCGTCTGTTGTCACCACGACATGCCTCGTAACCTGCCCTAGGGGTACCCCTGCCCGAAGGAAGGTCATGGAAGACCACGGGGTTAGGGTGTGTCGGCAGCGAGGCGTAATCACCATCTGCCTGCTGCCGGTGTGCCACGCTCTCCAGGGAACTCGACTCAGGAGCCAGTGTTGAAGCGGCCTCATGTGCATCAACCCGAGGGGTATCACCGCCGCCGAGGATGCCATGTGTCCCAGGAGCCTCTGAAATAGTTTCAGGGGAACCGCTGACTGCGTGAAATGATCCAGGCAGTTCAACACCGACTGGGCGCGTACTGCGGACAGTCGCGCTGTCATGGTGACAGAGTTGAGTTCCATACCAAGATAGAGGATGCTCTGCACAGGGGAGAGCTTGCTCTTCTCTCGGTTGACCTGTAGTCCCAATCGATCTAGGTGCCGGAGCACCAGGTCCCTGTGTGCACACAACAGATCTCGCGAGTGTGCCAAGATAAGCCAGTCGTTGAGATAGTTGAGTACCCTCACACCCCTCTCCCTGAGGGGAGAGAGGGCGGCCTCCACGATCTTCGTAAAGACTCATGGAGACAGAGACAGACCGAAGGGGAGGACTCTGTACTGATATGCCCGACCCTCGAAAGCGAACCGTAGTAACGGGCGATGACGAGGGAGAATCGAGACATGAAAGTAAGCGTCCTTTAGGTCGATTGCCATGAACCAATCCTGACATCTGACAGATGCCAGGATGCGCTTCTGCGTGAGCATCCTGAAAGGCAGCTTGTGAAGGTGTCTGTTCAGGGTACGCAGATCTAGGATGGGGCGCACCCCCCCGCCTTTTTTGGGGACGATGAAGTAAGGGCTGTAAAACCCCTTGGACATCTCGGCTAAGGGGACGGACTCGATCGCATTCTTCGCCAGAAGGGTGGCGACCTCGCCCCGTAGTACGGGAGCACCCGGCCTCTGACCGAGGTGGCGAGGATGCCCCGAAACTTGGGCGGGTTTCTGGCAAACTGGATCACGTAGCCGAGACAGTTCTCCTCAGCCACCGTGACGGTGTGGGAAGCTCGAGCCAAGCTCCCAGGGACCGCGACGGGGACTAAGGGTATGATCTGCTTCATCGACCCCCCAGGGGGTGGGACGATGGCTGGCAGTGCGGATCTCTCACCGGGGGGCCCCCGGGAAGAAGACTGGCTCTGCTGGTTTGCCTGCCTGGCGATGCAGCTCCACGCACCGTCGATTTGAGAGGGCTGCAAAGTACATTCGATGTTGCGCCTCACCAAGACGCAACGTCGAGTGGCCGAACACCGTCTGACAGAGGGTGAGAGTGGCTGTGAAGAACACCTAGGGAGATAGGAAACTCTTTTTGTGTAAAAGTGGGCGCTAGGCCCTGATGTTGGAACGGGGCAGGAACCGTCCCGGATCGACCGTCCAGCGATGGTATGGTTGGGATCGGGCCCGATGGTGTTAACCTCCCTGGGGTCTTCCCGTCAGGGTCGCTTCTTCCTCGAAGGTTGCTGACGGGGTGGTGGTCTCCCCTTCGACGCCCTTTTCCGGGGTGCCGCCTGGGTAGGGAGCACTGGAACCGGAGCTGTCTTCGAAGAGGGCCGGGGCTGCTGGAGAGCAGAGGCCGCACGGGATCTCGAAGGCCTGTGGGCGGCCGAGTCCCGGCGGGCTAGGATGTGGCTAATCGCCTCCGTCTGCTTCTTCACTGTCGAGAACTGCTAAGCGAAGTCCTCGACAGTGTCACCAAACAGCCCACCCTGCGCAATGGGCGCATCGAGAAAGCGGACTTTCTCGGCGTCGCTCATCTGCACAAGGTTGAGCCAGAGGTGCCTCTCCTGGACCACCATGGTGGACATCGCCCGACCCAGGGCCCGCGCGGTCACCTTGGTCACCCTTAGAGAGAGGTCGGTGGAGGTGCGGAGTACCTGCATTAACCCCGGGTCGGTCTTACCCTCGTGGATCTCTTTCAACGCCTTGGCCTGGTGGACCTGCAGGATGGCCATGGCGTGGAGAGAGGAGGCAGCTTGGCCCGCAGCAGTGTAGGCCTTCGACACCAGCGATGCCGAAGTCCTACACGCCTTGGACGGGAGTTTCGGTCGACCTCTCCAGGTGAACGCCGCCTGCGGGCACAGGTGCACCGCGACTGCACGTTCCACCTGGGGCACGTCGACGTAACCCTTAGCTGCCCCACCATCGAGGGAAGAGAGAGCGACGGAACTGGTTTGACGTGTACGTGCCGAGAAAGGGGCATTCCACGTCTTCGTCAGTTCCTCATGCACTTCCGGGAAGAA